>NC_084504.1:28928933-29228933 GCF_024500385.1 Phyllopteryx taeniolatus
GGCTATTTATTTAGTACAGCACTTCAGCTGACAAGCTCACGCCACCAAGCTAGTATGATAGACTACCTTTTTGTTGCAAGCTATGGGTAGCCTTGGATTTGACCACAAACTGAGAATACATTGTATGTACTCAGCAGATTAATTAACGACTGCGGTGTCCTTGAGCAAGGCATCGAAACCCTTAACTGCTCTCTTGGCGCTACGCATCACCCTCGTGCCCTCATGTCACTCAAGGTGTTGTTTGTAGCCTATGCTGTATTCACTACCATGACGGTTCAAAAGCAAAAATCTAAATTATGCTCAAAAAAGGGAGTTTGTTCATCCCTTACTTGGTTAAAGGAGAGACTGTGCAATAGAGCTTCAAAAGACTCCACTATTAGTCCCACAGCAGTCCTGTAACAGAGTTGTGACAATACTGTCCATCTTTACATGTAATGAGCCACTTCTTAATAACACAGATAACACAGATAAAGGAACTCTACATTCACAACATAAAATCAAATGGTTATACGGTAAGGAGTCATGTCATAGAATCTTCATAGAATTAAGCAAAATGTCATAATTAGATGTTACTATACATGAGTCGAGTGTGCACCTTTTGCATGAGACATTAAAAGCACTGAAATCATGTAAGAGAAAGGTAGGTATGGATTTTTCAATACTCTAGGACAGGGTAAGACAAAACAAGAGACAGTGGAGATGCTATAGATGATCAAGATAAGGAATAATGGTCCCAAGGGGGAAAAAAAAAATACAAAACTGATTCAGTGAAAATAAAAAAATCAGACAGAAACTATGTTGCACTGTTCTTGGTTCCTAATGGCAGCACTGCATCAAAATAATACTAGTTAGTCAGCACTAAAAGCAAATTTAATGTCAATATTGAAAAGAATGGGTCCATCAATTAATTTTCTCCAAGTACCTTACCAATTACAGAGTCTAACCACTTTTTATATGCCAGGCCAAAGTGTCTCTGCTCTGGGTTACATTGCCTCTCCAAAATAGCACTCAGAAATGTGCACTCTGAGGACAGGCTGGGGAGGCTTGACAGACGGAAACCCCTCTTCAGTCGCTTGCTGTCAGTAGGATCAGGCAAGGATATGCCATCTACCTCCATAGTGTCAGCTCCCCAATCTCCACAGTCCTGAGCGCCTGGCTTCAGTCGGACTGTGTCGCCAATGTTATTGAGGACAGTGCTTCCATTACTGTTGAAGTAGTATAGCTGGTGTTCCCACCTCCACTGGTGCCACAAATAGAAGACATGCCGTCTAGAGAAAAGAGGAATGGGGAAAATATATATTCATTTTCAAATAGTATGAGTAAAAGATGTAAATGTAATAACCTTACAGTTATCAATAATTGGTCAATAAAAAAACTGATATTTCAGTTATGTTTAGGCAGGGCTGTTAAACGGCATGGTCCTAAAATGACAACATCTTATGTAATGGTCACTTGGGATCCTCACCTGTGACTCCACAGAGTCTCATGTCCAGGGAAAGACCGGATCAGGTCTGAGCATAGTTCCATCTCCTGGTGGAAGAGCTCAAACAGTTTTGCTAATTCAAGCTCCCGCTCATCTTCATCCGTTGTCTCTATTCCTGACTGCTGCCCATTGGCATTGACATTGATGGGACGCAAGAGCCAGCTTCTCGGCACTGTCCTGGACTGATGCTGGGGTGAGCAGTTTTTGCTGAGAGCTGGTGTCAGAGAAAACTCGTCGATTAGCTCCTTGAGCAGGAATTGGCGGTAGTGAAAGCCACTATGGTCGGATACATGAATTGACACCCATTGACGCATGGTGGACAGCTCATCATGGAAAACCTTTGAGGGAACAAAACACAGGCCCTGATGATGATGATGAACTGACAATAACATTCATTTCAGAGTTAATGGTAGACTTCTTAACTGTCAAGCTAAGTGGCTGCAAGCACACTGACGTTGACATGCCACTAACACATCTTTTCCATACAACCTCAACCAGTGTTCAGAGCCAGTTCAGTTCGGGTTCGATAGCAAAGATACTGTGAACCAATTTAGCTCTTTCCATGCTTTGCGGAGCTCCAAAACAACGTCGTGCTCAACGTGATTGGACAGAGTGGCCCCTCGATTAATAAAATAATAATAATTTATTTTTATGGCAGGCAGGGGGTGTAGCGTATATTGGTTTGGATAAAAGCGTAGTTAATGTGGAAAGAGGGGTCGGAGAGGAAACGCCTGCGTTTACGTCCGAGGTGATTCAAGCAAACATTAGAATGTTACAGTCAAAGCTATCTTTGTCTCTATCAATCTCTGTTCTCCAGAAGGCTTGTTACATTCAATAGGATGATAGTTCTCGATATTAGCGGTCAAATGTTGCACTCAAACACACACCGTACACATGAGGCTGAATTTAGGGAAAATGTTATGAAATCTACAGGGGAATTTGGGGACAAATGCAAAGGGACTTTACTACAAGAATCAAAAGAAAGCATACATAAAGAACAAGATAAAGGACAAATGACTGAACTCATGAGATGAGTGTGAATGAATTGAAGCGTGGTGAGAGAGAATAAAGTTGTGACTCGTGTGAGATCGCTAACTCAACCCCAAGTCACTATACACCAATTTGTACTTTCTAGTAATCACTGCAATGTTTTACTCACGATCGTAGATCACCTGGGGCCTCATGTACAAAGACTTACGTGGATTTCCTACTGAAGCATGGCATACGCTCAAATACAGAAAACGTCATACGCACAAAAATATCTAGATTTATGAATCTGTGCGTACGCATGAATCCAAGCACATTCCCTTCGTACATCCCAATGTGGAATTGAGTGCACATGTTGGAGTAGCAGACCCCTCCCTGTCCACACCAATATTTAAATATGCAAAGCATATTTAAACGAACCCTGCACCTGCGATCCCAATCTCCTCACGATCGGAAGAAATAGAAAATGAGCAAGGCAGGTAAGAAAAACTTTCTGACTGCGAAGTGGAGGCGCGGAAAAAAATCCTGTTTGGCACGTTGTCCTCTGGCGTGAACAACAGGAGAAAGAGAAGTGAATGGGACAGCGGCTGTCAATGCTGTGGGGTCGGAACAGCGCACACATGCTGAAATAAAAAAAGAAGTGGTCAGATATAAAGGTGGATGTGAAGAGGAGGACAGCTGCCCACCGCCAAAGTGTGAAAAAAAAACTGGCGGAGGAACTGGCGCAGAGGGCCTCACCCCATTTGAGGAGAGTAGTTGCAATCATGGGTGACACTGCTCTTTCAGGGGTGGTGGGAGCACATGTGGGTGACCGATTACCCCCAAGTTAAATACCATGTATTTTTATAACTCACAACAAATGTGTTCATACAGTAACCTAAACGCACCCCTATCAGATAAAGGTTCATGCGTAAATGGTGTATGTATGGTATTTAGTTTGTAATAAATCGTTTGAATTAAAATAGAAGCATGTCAGCATATCAAAGACTGTGAACTTATGTTTAATTACTCAATGTATTATTTTAATACACAGGAGAGGACAAGCATTCGCAGTGTGCTACATGTTCAGGGGATTCCTCTCCCTGGCGTCTCTGGTGTCACATACGCGGTGGATACGTCCACAGTCACTGGGGTATCTGGCCCAATTACGCCCCAATAACCGGCTGCTGCTGCCCGCCCGACTGGCCATGTTTTCACCCGTGCTGTGCTGGAGTCACAAGAGGAGATTGTGAGGGCAATCGGCAGCCTAAATGATCGCCTTGATCAGTTAATAGGTGTCCTTTAACAAGTGAATTCTGAGTCCTTGCCTCTTTTACATTGTTGAAATCAAAGGTTGCCGGGGCTGAATGGCCTTCTCTGGTTGGATTTGTCATGAAAGGTATGTGCTGCTCTGGCAGTGGTATGGTGTGCCACATTGTGGAGGACGCCGCACGCATTTATAATGCAGCACACCTTGTAGGGACTGTAGAACAGCATACCCCTAGTCCTGTCCGGGCTGCGCCACCAGCATGCCGATTGTCCTCTCAACAACTGACCGAGTGCGGGAACGGAGGTCATTGTACCTCCGCTCTTGCTCAGTCTGAGGGTTGGTGAGAGGGGTCATCGGCCAGCTCTTAAGTGGGTAGCCACGGTCGCCTGGTGTCAATTAAAAGAAAAGAGTAAACTACATTTACAGTTTCCATTTATTTTACGTACTACTAAGATGCATCACACACTATTGTTGCGATATAATCCAGAAGCGCACCGGGGAAAAAGTGCGGCTGATTCAGACATTTCATACTTTACGCAAAGGGGTTATGAAGCTGAGGTCTTTTCACACAGAGACAATCAGGGGCTTGTTAGAAAGATCTGAAGCTGTAGTTTAACCAGCTAAAAACAGATAATCACTAACTTCAACCATTGACTAGTAATGATGCTGTGAATATAGGATAGAATTTTGGGGGCACACGTGCTCAACACGCATCAGGGATCAATATTAGAATAATTACACGAATAATTGTGCTCACCAAGAAGCGACCCATCGTGCACAGTGCCAGCTTGTACTCTGTTCCCAACCTTGCTGTTACTCAGAATGTATGAGTCGTGCGTTGAACCAGGCCACCTCGCCACAATGTTAGTTATTTGCATTTGCAGATTACATATGATCTGTACATTGATGGAATGAAATTGTTTCCTGTTAACATATACAAATTCATCATGTGATGGAGCTTTGATAGCAACGTGTGTGCAGTCGATAGCTCCGATTACATTAGGAAAAACGGCTCTCGTTGCAAATTCCGTCCCACACGGCTGGCATGGCTCGGCTCAGGGTCGACTGGCACAGTCCCGATCGGTCTGCCAGCTCCCTCCGGAATGCCCCGGTCACTAGCAACCCCAGCGTGGTCAGCACCTGTGTCGGCACAGGCAGCGCATTGCTTCTTGCGGTGTCGCGCTCCAAAGCCAGCCGCAGCTCTGCGCACAGTTCCAGGAGGACTACCCTCGGGAACCTAAGTCGGCTGATGAGCCGTCATTTGATGTCATCATTTGATAAATCCTTTCTGTCTTTGAACTGATGTTCTCTCCTTATTGCACCATTTGCAATGTCTTCCAGTAGAGATAAAGTAGCCATTGTTGTTATTGGTATTTTCTGCATCACTTTGCACATGCTTTTCTATGCATGCGTGTAATTGCAGACACGTGAGTGTGTTAATTGTTCATTAGTGCTAATTGTTAAAGTGTGTTTGTTGTGCAGATTTATTTATTATAACAGTTTCCCAACATCACCTTCAGGTGTTGCCAGAGCACCAAAAGCTGTAGAAACGTGCGGACGCCAGCCATGAAGTTGGCGTGAGGCACCGCACATTTCCACGGTCATTTCACTCTTGATACATCTGACATTTGCCGTGAGAAAAAAAAAACGTACGCCACGTTTTTGTGCGTACGCACCTTTTGTATATGAGGCCCCTGGTGGTGGATGGTCTTTTCTGAGTTGTCTCAGGAGGCAGGTTCAGTTGAAGTACAAGATGCACAAAAAAGTAAAAATGAGAGACGCCAAAAAGAAAGTTGTTAATGCGGGTACGCTCGTAACATTTCCTGCCGTTTGGACTTGTTGGCGGCCACGCTCTTGCGCTACATTGCGAGCGTAACTTGTGAGAATCCCAGGAGTGTCTCTCAGGGGGCACCGTCTTTTCATCTGACCTAGCATTGTTTGTGGTCTGGACTTAGCGCTCGCCACGTGGTGACAAAACAAAGGAAAAAAACGGGGGGAGGGGTGTTGTGTGGAGCCAAGCGCAGGAGCTGAAGGGATGTTAGTCAGAAGAAGAGAACGAGAGAAGAAGGGGTGTTGAGGCTTTTGTATCCCTGAGGTGAAAACCATGTTAAATTCCATTCCATGTGTGTGAGTCACACCCTAAGCACGGGTTGAAACTGAGCACATTTTCAAATAAACGATTCCCAACTTTGAAACTGTCTCACGCAGAGATCAGTATAGGCAGTGGGTACGGAAAGTATTCAGACCCCCTTAAATTTTTCACTCTTGTTATACTCTTGCCCTTTGCTAAAATCATTTAGGTTCATTTTTCCCCCTCAATGTACCCCATATTGACAGAAAAAAACGGAAAAACGGAATTGCTCACATTTTTGCAGATTTATTAAAAAAGAAAAACTGAAATATCACACAGCCATAAGTATTCAGACCCTTTGCTCAGTATTTAGTAGAAACACCCTTTTGAGGTAATACACTCATGAATCTTTTTGGGAATGATGCAACAATTTTTTCACACGTGGATTTGGTTTTCCTCTGCCATTCCTCCTTGCAGATCCTCTCCAGTTCTGTCAGGTTGGATGCGGAACGTTGGTGGGCAGCCATTTACAGGTCTCTCCAGAGATGCTCAATTGGGTTTAAGTCAGGGCTCTGGCTGGATCATTCAAGAACAGTCACAGAGTTGTTCTGAAGCCACTCCATTATTTTAGCTGTGTGGTTAGGGTCATTGTCTTGTTGAAAGGTGAACCTTGGGCCCAGTCTAAGGTCCCGAGCACTCTGGAAAAGATTTTTGTGCCGAATGTCCCTGTATTTGGCCGCATTCATCTTTCCTTCGATTGCAACCAGTCTCCCTGTCCCTGCAGCTGAAAAACCCGCACAGCATGATGCTGCCACCACCATGCTTCACTGTTGGTCCTGTATTGGACAGGTGATGAGCAGTGCCTTGTTTTCTCCACACATACCGCTTAGAATTAAGGCCAAAAAGTTCTGCCTCATCAGACCAGGGAATCTTATTTCTCACCATCTTGGAGTCCTTCAGGTGTTGTTTTTTTATTTGTATTTTTTTTTTTGCAAACTCCATGTGGGCTTTTATGTGTCTTGCACTGAGGAGAGGCCTCTGTCAGGTCACGTTGCCATAAAGCCCCGACTGGTGGAGTGCTGCAGCGATGGTTGACTTTCTAGAACTTTCTCGCATCTCCCGCATCTCTGGAGCTCAGCCACAGTGATCTTTGGGTTCTTCTTTACCTCTCTCACCAAGGATCTTCTCCCCGATTGCTCAGTTTGGCCGGACGGCCAGCTCTAGGAAGGGTTCTGGTCATCCCAAATGTCTTCCATTTAAGGATTATGGAGGCCACTGTGCTCTTATGAACCTTAAGTGCAGCAGAATTTTTTTGTAACCATGGCCAGATCTGTGCCTTGCCACAATTCTGTCTGACCTCTTCAGGTAGTTCCTCTGACCTCATGATTCTCATTTGCTCAGACATGCACTGTAAGCTTTAAGGTCTTATATGGACAGGTGTGTAGCTTTCCTAATCAAGTCCAATCAGTATAATCAAACACAGCTGGACTCCAATGAAGGTGTAGATCCATCTCAAGGATGAGCAGAAGAAATGGACAGCACCCGCGTTAAATATATGAGTGCCACAGCAAAGTGTCTGAATACTTATGGCTGTGTGATATTTCAGTTTTTTAATAAATCTGCAAAAATCTCAACAGTTCCGTTTTTTTTCTGTGAATATAGGGTGCTCTGTGTACATTATTGAGGAAAAAAAAAAAAAAGAACTGAAATGATTTTAGCAAATGGCTGCAATATAAAGTGAAAAATTTTAATTTCCGTAACCACTGTAAAATGATTGCTTAAATTTTAGTCTTGGCAAATCAACTACTTATTGTTCAATACAATACTGCTTTGCTTCAAACAAAGAGGTACAGTTCTTAAGTAGTTGTAGTCAGACCTGTAGAATCACCACAATGACACAGAAAACAAGGGATACATTTACAACGTTTGTTTTGTTTGCTCCAAACACGAGACTTTGTCAATGTAATTTTATTGTCCACTTGCACCACATAGTACACCATCATGAGGAGTCCAAATGTCATTGTCTTTAATCACCAAGTGCGGTGATCATGTTCTATTGTTCAACAGTCATCAATCAATTCATTCCCCCAATCACGCTGTTGGGGTCATGAGGAGACCCGCAGAAATGGGTCATCCTACATGTCTCCACAGTGAAGTCCTTGTTCTCCCTAGGTTTTACAGGTTCACTTGAGTTAAACCAGATGTCCGGTGGTTGATAGGCTTGGTATGCTGGCTGAGGGTTCAGGGGTAGGTATGCAAAGGTGTGCAGTTTTTGGTGTGCCATCAGTCAGATATATCTGGGAGGGAGTATCCGTTACATCTCCATCCTTTGGCGGCCGGAACCAGCACAGATGGCGGTCTGGGCGACACCTCCAGATGGAATATTGACAGGTGGGCAGGTGAACACAACAATGCAGTTACCCGACTACAAAGTTATTACATCCTACCACCCTTATGACTACAATGTATTTCCATGACGGGTGTCTTACCCTATGTGTGCTTATATGTTTGGGTTGAATAGCAAATATACTGTGAACCAATTTAGCTTTCCATGCTTTGTGGAGCTCCGAAACAATGTCATGTGCTCAACGTGATTGTACACTTGACTAATAAAAAAAAAAAAAAAAAAAAAAAAAAAAAAAAAACTTTAAAACGTTATTTTTATGGGGGGTGTAGCGTATAATGGTTTGAATAAAAGCGTAATTTATTTGGAAAGGGGGGTCGGAGAGGAAACGCCAGCATTTACTTCCAAGGTGATTCAAGCGAATGTTCGAATGTTACAATCAAAGCTATCTTTGTCTCTTATAGGGCAGTACACAACAGGAGGTTGAATTTAGGGAAAAGTTTATGAAAACTACAGGGGAATTTGGGGAAAAATGCAAAGGGACTTTACTACAAGAATCAAAAGAAAGCATACATAAAGAACAAGATAAAGGACAAATGACTGAACTCATGAGATGAGTGTGAATGAATTGAAGCGTGGTGAGAGAGGATAAAGTTGGGACTCGTGTGAGATCGCCAACTTAACCCTAAGTTTCTATGCACCAATTTGTACTTTCTAGTAATCACTGCAATGAGTTACTCATGATTGTAGATCACCTGGTCCCGGGATGGTCTTTTCTCAGATGTCTCACGAGGAAAGGAGGCAGCTTTAGTTGAAGATGACGATGCACAAAAAAGTAAAAACAAGAGAGACTCCAAAAAGAAAGTTCTTAACGTGGGTGCACTCGTAACTTTTCCTGCCATTTGGACTTGTTGGCGGCCACGCTCTTGTGCTAGACTGCGAGCGTAACTTGTGAATGGCAGGAGTGTCTCTCCGGGGGCACCGCGACCAGGTCTTGGCTCGGGGGGGGAGGGGGGGTTGGGAACGCAGCAGTGTAGCGTATAATTGGTTTTGGATGAAAGCGTAATTAATTTAGGAAAAGAATACACTGGAAGAGAATGCCTGGGTTTACTTCCGGTGTCGTTTGACATACAACCCTAATTCCAATGAAGTTGGGATGTTGTGGTAAACAAATAAAAACAGAATACAATGATTTGCAAATCATGTTTGACCTATATTTAATTTAATACACTACAGAGACAAGATGTTTAATGTTCAAACTGATCAACTTTATTGTTTTTAGCAAATAATCATTAACTTAGAATTTTATGGCTACAACATGACAGGGTCATGTTTACCACTTTGTTACATCACCTTTTCTTTTAACAACATTCAATAAAGGTTTGGAACTGAGGACACTAATTGTTGAAGCTTTGTAGGTGGAATACTTTCCCATTCTTGCTTGATGTCCAGCTTCAGCTGTTCAACAGTCCGGGGTCTCTGTTGTCGTATTTTACGCTTCATAATGCACCACACATTTTCAATGGGAGACCGGTCTGGACTGCAGGCAGGCCAGTCAATTACCCGCACTCTTTTACTACGAAGCCACGGTGTTGTAAAACGTGCAGAATGTGGTTTGGCATTGTCTTGCTGAAATAAGCAGGGGCGTCCATGAAAAAGACGTTGCTTGGATTGCAGCATATGTTTTTCTCTTCTTTTTCCTCTTTGGCCCGGAGGACACAACGTCCACAATTTCCCCCAAAAATTTGAAATGTGGACTTAGCCACTTTGCATCAGTCCATTTTAGATGAGCTCGGGCCCAGAGAAGCCGGCGGCGTTTCTGGGTGTTGTTGATAAATGGCTTTTGCTTTGCATAGTAGCTTTTGAAGTTGCACTTACGGATGTAGCGTCAAACTGTATTTACTGACATTGGCTTTCTGAAGTGTTCCTGAGCCCATATCCTTTACACATTGATGTCAGTTTTTGATGCAGTGCCGCCTGAGGGATCAAAGGTCACAGGCATTCAATGTTGGTTTTCGGCCTTGCTGCTTACATGCAGTGATTTCTCCGGATTCTCTGAACCTTTTGATGATATTATGGCCCGTAGATGATGAAATCACTAAATTCCTTGAAATTGTACGTTCAGGAACATTGTCCTTAAACTGTTCGACTATTTTCTCACCCACTTGTTCACAAAGAGGTGAACCTCGCCCCATCTTTGCTTGTGAATGACTGGGCAATTCAGGGAAGCTCCTTTTATAAACAATTATGGGGAAAAAAAAAAAGAAAAAGAAAATAATAATAGTGTTAATAGAAAAACAAATAGGCATACATAAAGAAAAATAGAACATTGTAGGTGGCTGGACTCCAAATGAGCGTGAATAGGTTACAGCACGTTGAGGTAGTACAAAGTTGGAAATTGTGTGAAGCTGGTATTTTACCCCCAAAAATTATTTGGCACTAATTTTGTCATGTCCTACTCACTACCGTAGATCAGTTGGCCTTGCGGATGGTCTGTCTCCAAGCATTTCTGGAGGGAAAAGAGGCAGCTTCAGACGAGGAAAAAGAACGAAAAAAGGAAAACGAAACTGGTGGAAAAAGGGGGAGAAAAAAAAAAAACTGTTCGTCACGCGTCATGTGGGAGAATGCGGCCGTTTCTCTTCCTGAAACGGTGGACAAGTAGAGGCCAGGAAGCTGAGTCACCATCCCAGGTTTTGCATTAGCCCAAACCACGTGGTTCGAGCAAAAAGATAGGGGGGCGAGTTGAGGATGCTAGCCAGGAGGAACAGAACCAAAAGACCAAGGGGCAGAAGCCAAGGGTTAAATACCCAGAAAAGAAAAAAAAAAAAAGTTTAAAAATCACAATCTAAAATACTCCCAATTTTGGACTCTTACTCATAGAGTATAGGTTAGAGCGTCAGCCTCACAGTTCTGAGGACCCAGCTTCAATCCCCGGCCCCGCCTGTGTGGAGTTTGCATGTTCTCCCCGTGCCTGCGTGGGTTTTCTCCAGGAACTCCGGTTTCCTCCCACATCCCAAAAACATGCACGTTAATTGAAAACTCTAAATTGCCTGTAGGTGTGAATGTGAGCGCGAATGTTTGTTTGTTTGTATGTGCCCTGCGATTGGCTGGCAACCAGTTCACGGTGTTCACGGTGTACTCCTGCCCGATGATAGCTGGGATAGAATAAATCTCTGGAACTGTGGGAGGTACCATCCATCCTGTGCGAGGTATCACTACTTGCAAATGATCGACCATCATCCCAGTCCACAAGAAACCTGCAATCTCGGGTCTAAATGACTACAGGCCTGTCTCCTTGACATCTGTGGTCATGAAGTCCTTTGAACGCCTCGTGCTGGACCATCTCAAGAGCGTCACACGTCCACTGCTGAACACCCTGCAGTTTGCCTACCGAGCAAACAAGTCTGTGGATGACGCAGTCAACATAGGACTGCACTTCATCCTAGAACACCTAGACGGCACCAGAACCTACGCGAGGATCCTGTTCGGGGACTTCATCCCCACATTAAACACCATCAACCCCAAACTCCTCTCCTCCAAGCTCCTCCAGCTCAATGTCTCGCCTGCAATCTGGTAGTGGATTTACAGCTTCCTGACGGGCAGGACACAGCAGGTGAGGATGGGGGACACCACCTCATCTACACGCACCACCGGCACCGGTGCGCCCCAAGGATGTGTCCTCTCTCCATTGCTCTTCTCGCTCTACACCAACGACTGCACCTCAATGCACCTGGCTGTCAAACTCCTGAAGTTTGCAAACAACACAACAGTCATCGGCCTCATCAAAGACTGGGACGGGTCAGCGTATCGACAGGAAGTGGAGCGGCAGGAGCTGTGGTGCAGCCGACACAACCTGGTGCTGAACACGTTCAAGACTGTAGAGATGATCATGGACTTCAGGAGGCATCCTTCGCCACAGCTGCCCCGCATCAAAACACGAGACCATCCAGTTCCTGGGAATTACAGTCTCTCAGGACCTGAAGTGGGACACCAACATTAACTCCATCCTCAAAAAGGCCCAGCAAAGGATGTACTTCCTGCGGTTTGATTTTGATACTGGTTATAAAGAAACCCCAAATGTTCATTTTAGTCTATGCTGAGGGCTGTGAAGAAAATGGATGTTTATAAGTTGGACACCATTTATCCAAATCATGCAAACTTTTTTGACTCACCCTCCTAAAATCGGAATCGAGAATCGTTTGGAACCAGAATCTAAATAAGGACTGGAATTGCTCAAATTCAAACAATGTCCAACTGCCAACACAACAAAGGACTTCATCAGGGGGAAAAATGTCTTAGACTGGCCAAGACAATCACCGGACCTTAACCCAACAGACCCCATTTTACCTCCTGAAGAGGAGACTGCAGGGAGAAACCCACAGAAACAAACAAGAACTGAAAGAAGCTGCAGTAAATACTTAGAAAAGCATTTCAAATGAAGAATGCAACATTCTGGTGAAGTCAGTGGGTCACAGGCTTGATGCAGTTATTGGGTTATGCTACCAAATATTATGTCATTCACTTTAAGTTAATGTAATAACGTATTTTCCAATCCCTTTGCTCACTTGAAAAGTGGGTGGTTTCAAACAAAAGGTGCTCTGTCCTGAGCTGTTTAGCACATCTAGATGTAAATACCATGAAATAAAAGCTGGAATTCTGAACACAAATGTCGTCAGTATACAACAAAAACAAAATTTTGACCTTGACGTTCCAATATGTTTGGAGAGGACTGTAGGAATAGCGCCATTAACCCACTAAAGAGGCCCAAAAAAAAGTCTTAAAGCCTGCCAAATCTGAATGAAAAAAACCAAAAGAAAACACCATGTATGTAATCAAAATCATTTGGGCTTTGTCATTGGTTTTAAATCCAATCCCATATATTTTAATTAATTAATTCATCTTCTGTTCCGCTTATCCTTACCAGGGTCGCGCGTGCTGGAGCCTATCCCAGCTATTTCCGGACGAGTGGCGGGGTACACCCTGAACTGGTCGCCAGCCAATCGCAGAGCACATATAAACAAACAACCATTCGCACTTTCATACCTGCGGGCAATTTAGAGTCTTTAATTAACCTACCCTGCATGTTTTTGGGATGTGGGAGGAAACCGGAGTACCCGGAGAAAACCCACGCAGGCACGGGCAGAACATGCAAACTCCACACAGGCGGGGCTGGGATTTGAACCCCGGTCCTCAGAACTGTGAGGCAGATGTGCTAACCAGTCGCTCACAGTGCCGCCATACATTTTAATATCACTGTTAATTTTTAGTCTTTTTTAAATTTTATTATTCATTGTATGAATGTTGTTTTATGTATTTTATAATTTCTGGTGCTTCTTGGCTTTTAAAAAAAATATATTTTGTCTCTCTACAAGCTTTGACCTGGTTAATAAAGGCTCAATAAAATGTAAAATTAGGCCCGCCCTCGAGCTGCTGGACTGTTATGTGAGACCTTTACCTGTCAATCAAATGACGCTGAAAATGAGAGGAAATGAATATTGATGTGTGCTGCCTTGGTTATGGTTTATAAACAGTTAACTTTCCCATATGTGTTTGTGTTATGTGGGGAATACACACAAATCCGAGCGCTGACGTTTTAACAATGTTGCAGAGATCGAGTGAGCTTTTTAGCTCCAGCCCTTAGCTCGCTAGCTCGTTAGCTCGCAGGCTAGCGAATGTAATAAACCGTTAACTTTCCCTTCGTTCCAGTTGTGCACACGCACGCACACACACACACACACACAAGTTGAGCAGGTCTTAAACCATGCGTCTACGGACACAGAATAAATATGCCTCATTCGTCCCTGCTAATTTTTGTGCATCTCAGACAAGGGCACAACGTGTGATTCGCTATGTTTTATGGTTAATTCTATAGTAAACTCCAACAGCAGTGGGAAGCTTGAAGCCTCTTTTTTGAAGAATATTTACTCATTATATCAGGCAAATCACAGCTTGTTGTGGAGTGAGTAGAGCCACCCGCCGCCATAGAGCACTCATATCTCAAGTTTGCGCTCGCAAGTCAAAGCAAAAACTTGGCCAATCGACAGCTTGAAAAACTCGTAATTCAGGTCACTCGTATCTCAAGGCATCACTGTACATGACAAACAGAGGCCCTTATCCCGCGAAGTTCCAGGACGAGCACACTAGCATCTTGTTTATTTGATAAGACACCATGTAACACTTACCTCATCTTAGCATAGCGGAAATGACCAGGAGGTTACTCTAGCACACACAACTCGCAGTCAGTTTCATGCAAACAAATTACGACAAATGTAAGCCGACAATTGAGATACACGTTCATGAACTATGGGTAACATAAGCACACTTGAACGATAATGATCAATTTTCTTATTATGGCACCGAATAGCGCAATGCATGCTGGTAACCGAAGTTAACGTAAGACAGTTCTTTTAAAGTGCATGAGGAGTTACTAAAATGTATGTCCTTTAAAAACATGGACATATTGAACGCTGTTATTAGTGTTGCAAACGCATATGGTGGCTTAGATAAGTGGCAGGACTGGGTAGATGCACTAGGGCTCCTTCAACAAAGCACAGTGAACTGCCCTATACGCAAAGCCCTGCCCTATATGCAAAGTGAGTAGGCCTAATAATTTGGGGATTTTGACATGAAGGACAAATATAGTATAATATTAAAATTCGGAATGAGTGGATTTTTGTGGGAAAACAAATGGACAAAATGACTTCTTGGACTTAATGTTGGTTTGCCATTCAGCAGTTTTGTGCCATCTTTGAAGGGTAATTTTTATGTATAAGAGCCCTCTGCACTGGAAAAATAATCATACATCCATTTTACATACCGCTTATCTTCACAAGGGTCGCCGGCGTGCTGGAGCCTATCCCAGCTATCTTTGGGCGAAAGGTGGGGTACACCCTGAACCGGTCGCCAGCCAATCACAGGAGACATATCAACAAACAACAGTTCACACTCACATTCACACCTACGGGTAATTTAGAGTCCATGCATGTTCTTGGAATGTGGGAGGAAACCGGAGTTCCCAGAGAAAACCCACGCAGCCTCAGGGAGAACATGAAAACTCCACGCAGGTGAGGGCGGATTTGAACTGTGAGACAGATGTGCTAACCAGTCGCCCACCGTGCCGCCCAAAAAAAAATCACAGTATGTAGTAATTTTTTGATTACTTCAAACCTTTTTGTTGAAGAGTGGATCTTTTATACATGCATTTGAGCATGAAATGTATTAATATACTATGATGTACATTGGCTCAATAAAAAAATACATGCACATATTTTGAACATATTTAAAATGGCATTTTTGTCATACATCTGGTTAAGAAGAGTGTGGTCCTACTATGTGGCCCCTGGTAGGGCTGATGAAAATTTGTAGTTTCTACAATAAAAATAAAAATTTCTATCATTTAAGTTGCCCATCCGTGATGTAAAACAATCAATCAATCAGTAATTGTCATTTGTCTTATTTTCTTCACACATTACTTTGGATATCTCCAAGAGACTGACAAGAGACCCCTACCTACCTCGACATTGCCTTTGGCCATGTGTTGGAGAACCCAGATGCGGTGGGACCAGGCATTGTAGTTACTGGGATAACTACATGCAGCATCAGAGCAGACATTTAGCTCTTCATGGAACATTTGAGCAAGATGGTAACTGAACTGCTGACTCCTTTCTACATCTGCCTGCTCTGCTTCACCCTGCTTCTGCTTTCCACTTGAATCCGCAGCTGAGAGCCGTCTCAGGGTTTGCTGCAGCACCCAGCGTCTGCAAGGAGGCATGAGTTACTGTTTATCATTTGTAATGTTATTACTAAACCACAAGTTACTCATTATTAATTACATAAGTACCATATACTTTTTATCTTTTGACGCCTTTCAAGTCAGGGTCACCTTACAACACCCTAATAAAATGTAACAACATTAAGAATCTGGTAAAAACAAAAGTAAACACATGGACAAAATTGTTGGTACCCCTCTGTGAATGCATAAAAAACCCACAGTGGTCACAGAAATAACGTGAATCTGACAAAAATAATACTAAATAAAAAATTCATAAATATTAACCAATGAAAATCAGACATGGCTTTTGAATTGTGGTTCAACAAAATTATTTTAGAAAACAGACTCATGAAACACACCTGGATAAAAATGATGGTACTGTTAGGATAGAATATTTTCCACTTGAGAGAGGACATTACTCAGAGATATCTGCACTCTTGTCTCCTCCCAAGGACAAGAACACAATCTTACAACCTGTTCTTTTTATCTACCTACACGCACATTATGTTGTGATAATTCACCATTTTGGGTGGGGATAGAATACTATAGAAGGAAGAGGACAACATCAGAAGGAGGAGAATGCTCTAGACATTGAACATTCTCCCCAGTGCTGGCACTGCAATTGCTCTGTATCTAGTCCCGCTTGAATTAAATTGTAAACTGCCCTTGAAGACTCCGAGACTCATTTCACATCTGTTAGAATAAAAGAGCCTGGAAGGACTTGGCCCTGTAAAAGGCCCAATCCTAACAGTACGCTGTCCAACCAGTCCACAGGCCAAAGACAAAGAGCACAGACACGTGAGGGAGGCCATCAAAACCTGTGGTTACCCCAGCTGGTCATTTGTGAAAGGTACATTCAATTCCAGAAGGGAGAGGAACAAGGTGGAAGGGGGGGAGAAAAAAAAAAGAGAGTACTGTCATTCCGTGTGTATCAGGTCTGGGTGAGAAACTCAGAAGGATTTTCAACCAACACAACATTCCGGTACATTTCAAACCTGGTAACACCCTGTGACAAAGGCTGGTACATCCCAAAGACCAGACAGCACGCATACACAGAAAAGCAATCTGGTGTATGCGATCAAGTGCAGTGAGGAATGCACAGATACATAGATGGGAGAAACCAAGCAACTAATGAGCCGATGCATGGCACAACACAGATGGGCAAACTCCTCAAATCAAGACTCAGCTGTCTGTCTGTACCTCCAAGAAAAACAGCACTCTTTTGAGGACAAAAACGTGTATATTCTGGACAGGGAAGACAGATGGTTTGAAAGAGGGGTGAGTGAGGCCATGAACACAAAGGTGGAAAAACCATCGCTTAACCAAGGAGGGGACTTACGACATCTCCCACTTACAATGCCATCCTTTCGTCAATTCCAAAGAAACTCAATAATTCTGCCTCCAACAAAAAGCATGGAGTGCTTGACTGTTAGGTAACTCCACGACCACTTTACAACTGAATGGAATATCAATGAGGGATTTTCCACCCAACGACTCCGGTGGACTGACAAAAGGCCGCTTGGCCAGGCGGCTGAATGGCTCTCCCCCTTTCTTGCATTCCACAAAAATTATTCCATACGTGGTTGTGGGGCATGCCTCAAATTTGGAGCATAAATAGTTTAGAGTTTAGAGCAATACTGTAGACTTTTCGACGCAAACACTGGTTAGTGCGTCCTAAGCCGTGTTGCATTAACTGATGAGGCCTGCTAGGATGAGAGGCGAAACGTCTTCTAAGACAAACGGAACAGTCCAGCTGCGATCAATTCAATGCGCTGAGAATGTTGCATAAAATTGGTCGTTCATTAAGTGAAGGATCTTATTTTCTCTTTTGTATTCATAATTACTCTTTAACCATGCAGAAATATAGTTTATCCAAATAAGTTCAATCGGCTAATCGAATACTAAAATATTCGATAGCGGCAGCCCTACATTCAACCCCCTGTTATACTGTTACATTTTTATTGTATAATAAAATCATTGCTTCACGTCCCAGTGCGATGAACAGTTGATGAAAGTTGCTCCTCAAACGAAGACATTATTTGCAAAACTGCTCATAGAAAAAAAATAAAATGTTGAGCCTTGTATACGGTATGCCAATAAAGACAACTATTCATCAGCATGCATGGTCATGCAGTAGCTCCCCAAAAAAGGGTGCGACCAAATCTTGTGCTGGAATAACTGAAAAAGTTGGTCGCAGCTGTGGAGTTCATCCACGCTTCAGAAAAGTAAACAGGAGGGAGGCCTAAATGCTCCCAACTTTAAACACTATTATTGAGCTAACCATTTACAATACCTCATCAAATGGATGCACCACAATGAGGAGCATTGTTCTTGGCTGTAATTGGAACAGATCAACTGCAATAAAATCAAACATTTCTTTCTTAAACGACATAAATGCCTCAAGAACTCAATAATCGCATCCACCTTAACGGCTTGGTGAATAAGTTAAGAATCTACAGGATCTCAATTAACTCCCAGTATGCTCTTGCCATTCTGGCATAATCCAGATTTCGAAATTAACAATATACCGCTATATTTTAGCATATGGGAACAACATGAAATTGACCACCAACTATTTAACGATAATGTTTTTAGGACACGTGATGAACTATTCCAAGAATTCCAAACAACAGGTGGAAACTTTCTTCAATACAATAAATTAAAAGCAGCAATAAAAAAACAAAAAGAATACCAACACTGCAGTGCACCCTCGAACCGCCGGAGTTTGTCAAGCAAATAGTGAAGCTTCTTCCGCAAAGGAAAAAAAAATTAAAATCTCTAAAAGGTTTATAAATTAATTTCATGCACTAAATCAATGCATTTACCAATCATGAAATGAGACCTATGTCTGCTGACCGTAACTACTGGATACATACATGTAACAACACATTTAGAATGAGAAAAAACACAAATAAAATTTACAGCTTATACAATATAAAGTACTCCATAGAACACACTTTACTCAATACATTATGCATAAAATGGGCTTCTCTCCATCTAATGTATGTGTGCAATGCACCAAAAATACCCCAGACACCTATTTTCGTTTTATATGGTAATGCACACCAATTCAATGTTTTTGGTCTTCCGTTACACTGAAACTCTCTTGTATTTTGAATTGCAGGATTCCAGTTTCCCCAAGATTGTGCATACTTGGCGACTTAACCACAATCGACCTCCCTAATAAATATTCACAATCACTACTCGTCGCGTTAGCTACCGCGAAGAAAACAATTCTATTAAACTGGAAAAATAACAAGCTATTAACATCAATCACTGGCTAAATATCGTCATAGAATATATTAGAAAAAATATCAGCGGAACGAAAACATTAATTACATACATACGTAGATAGCTGGTCCCCCTTCCTCAACATGCTAAATCTCGATTCTTGATTCCTTTGCCTGGGTAGTGTGTCATCTGACAATAAGACTATTTTGTAAGTGTAAGTGTGGATTGACCTCCCGGAGAGCATTGATGGTGGACTCGCCCATGTTCCGTGGGCGCTGGGGCGGTGCCAGCTGGCGCCCACCTAGGTGCCCTGCTCTAGCTATTGGTGGGGGCAGTGGGGCCCCCCCTGTCGCTCCTCGGGGCTGCTTCCTCTTCTCTCAGTTCCTTGCGTCTTGCTGCGGTCGCCTCTTCCTCTTCTCGTGGGGGGAGCGGGTGTTCCCCTGCGGGGCTGGGTCGTCTGTGGTTGCCCTGTCTGATGGGTCCGACGTGCAGGAGCCATGCCTCTTAATCACTCACCTATCACACAGTCACACCACTCACTGTAAATATTTTTCTCACTAGTCACATCTGGTCACACATGCATATCCGGGGGATCCTGGGGGACTGGTATGGGGTCGGGAGGGTGTCGGACCGGGTTTCAGCACGTCAGTGACCTCCAGTCGGGGACCTGGCAGTCATAGTAACGGGGGGAGGGGGGGGGGGGGGGGGGTTCTCACTAGCTTCATGACAGAGCTCCTGAGGCCAGGCCACCTAGGCTGGATGACTGCTTGGCGTTGGGGCTCCCCTCTCATGCCCCTTGTCGGGCGCCCCTATTCGCCCTCCTTTCCAACAAACAAGGGACACCGTCCCACCCTCAGGCTGGGCGGGAACTGGCTTCATTGTGGGCCCTGCAGGTTGGATGGGGCGCCTTGCTCTCCTGCCTGGGGGGCTGGCATTGGGACACTACGGGGAACAGCATTGGCTGGGGGGCTGGCGTTGGGACACTGCGGCCTTCTGCGGGTGGCCGGTTGTCGTGGCGCCTCGGTGGGGCCAGGGGATCGCCCTGGGTCCCTTGGTATGGGACGTGTCCAGTCCCCCGGGCTGCTCTCGGGTGGAGTCCTGTGCCCGATCCCGCCTCTCGATTGATTGGGTGGGGTCCTCAGCCACCACGGTGCAGGCACAGAAATTACAGGACACTTCTGTCAGTCATTGTGCATGCGAAACGGTGTCAATTCACTTGCATGTGTCCTCAGGCACACACCCCTCGGACTTTTTCGTTGGGTTTGGGGCAACTCCTTGCAACAAATAACTCATGAATATGCTAATTGCTTTAATATCCCCTCACTCACATTCTTGTCCTATACACTTTTATAATTTACATAGTCACTCCCACCACACTTCAGTTGTACAGCCGGGTTCACGACCCTTGTCCTGCATGCTTCTTCTCCTGTCCTTGTCCTGTCCTATCGTGTCCTTCCTTCACAGGGTGTAGCACTACTGCCCCATACAACACTCATATCTAATGTGTCATTGATCTAGATAGATAAGGATTTAATTCTCTCAACTTGTTTACTTTTCTCACTACCCTGTAGAAACTTTATGTTCGACTGATCGACTGATTCTCAATAAATATCCATTATAATACAAAGAAACCACAGCAGCAGCAGCTTAGAAACACCAATGTGACACAGTAAAACTGTTCCGACATAAAAGGGATACAGATCCTCCGTTCTGCTTGACCTAACAGGACAAAAAAAAAAAAAAAAACGGCGTTGACTTCTTTTGATGGCATTGGCAGGGAATTAGTTAAATTGTTTTTCTTTACGCTGTGATATGGATCACCCAGGGTCTGAAATAAAGAATAAAGAGCTGCAAGACAAACCTGGTTTACATGGAGTCTTCCATTCAGATTATAATCTGTTTCGAAGCCCAGACCGAATAAAAATGTTCCATATAAACGCCTCAATCGGAATCCACAGGCCGAATCCAAATGGCATTTTATTTGGTTTCATAGGGGTGGAATATACCTTTTGCTAGTCCGATCAGAAGTAAATTTGCGCAATTCGCAATAGAGCTGAGAAAAATATATATTCGTAGAGTATTAGTATAAATATTCAATCGTGACAGCCCTAATTGAGTACTTATGTTTTACCTTAATGCCGAGAATTGTGAGATGCATAAATTGGAGCATAAAAACTTTCCCACACAAACACTGGCAAGTGTGTCCTAAGTAAGCCTTTTTGCATTAACTGATAAAACCTCCTCGGATGAGAGGCTCTGCACTATTTGCATTTCTGTTGTTGACCAACACTGGTCACTCGTGCCTGTGTGGCATCTGCACAATCAACATTGTCCCAGATTATCGTACTACTAGTCACTTTAAACCTCTTCTTAAAGCCCTGTGCACAATGGCCATTGCACTGGACTATTGTTCTATTAGTCATTTCAAACTGTTCAAATTGCTCGAGGACTCTGTATCTTCTTGCACAAATAATTGTACCGGCATTACCAGATTACTGGCAACCTTTCATTGCTCAGTGTAGCAGACATGCCACGCAAAAGATGCCATACCAGCCTTGCACTACCGCCGCTCCCCGCTGAGGTTGACGTTAACTTCAGAGTCACACGCAGACTCTAAACGGATCAACACAATAATATATATCTTCAACAAGACACAGACATTTGCTTTGCCATGCCGACGCTAAGTGAATCACAGCTGCCTGGCACTTCAAAGCGAAGACCCAAGGATGCCGAGTTGACCCCCGGACGCTAAGTTAATTAACTCCCTGCCAGTCGAAGGATTGCACCAATAGAGGTGCCTCCACCCTGCTGAGTACCACCACTTGGGAGTTGGAACAGGCAAGAGCAACACCCACGAGCGACGGAACGACACTACAGACATGGGTTCATAAGACAGTCTGTGACTCGACCGGGAGTTAATATTTTAAGAACTTTACATGAACGCCACTAGTGACTGTATTGCTGCAAACCTGAATGTCTAACATCAAATATGTTGTTAACTGACCCAGATGAAATGTTCCACCCCACACCACAAATGTCACATGAAAATAGTAATGTCTCCACACCACACAATATTTGAAACATTCATTACAGGTATGAAAGAGTATGAGCGTCGAACAATGCAGGGTGAGGGAATGGTCTCGTTATCTTAAATCCAATAATTAATATTTTATTCCACTGGTTTTAAACCACAAAATAATCCTAAAATGGAAAAATAACGCCAAAAGGCAGTCCAGCCCCTCGGTGTTCGCGAAGGTGGTAGAAAAGGGGGGGCGGGATAAACCCGCCCCTTGTTGACCCGCTCCGGGCATAAAAGGGGCCGGAGCTGGGAACAAAAAAAGAAAGCTTTTGGGAGTTTTGTTGGAGAAGTCTTCCTTTGGTCTCACCACGACCAACTCGCCGACGACAAGACCAGGCAGGATGCCCACCTCATCCGAGGTGGCAAGGACACATAGGACGATACCCGGCTGCAGCTTCCTGCAAACGCTCCGAGCCACCCTGCTTGGGGGCCCGAACTCAGTCTGAGGGAACGGAGGTGGACGCAACACGCCCGCTCCGAACGTCTGGCAAATAGAGACGTCCTACCCGAGAACTCGTTGCCCTCCTGCTTTTCCTCCTTTTTTTTCCTCCCTTCCGTCGAATCCACCTGTTCCCAGTGCGGACCGGACCGGCCGAATACTTGGGAGCCTGACTAGCCTGCCTCAAACGTGTTCCAGACACGCAGGTCCAACATTGCAGTCTACTAAAAGTACGGATTAGTGCATATTTGGGTTTATATTAACGAGACCAGGAGTCCTCAGCTATACGCATTCACTACACGCCCATTCTGCTCATCTCACGGCACAAATCCCTTCCTTCGCCAATGTTCGTCTGGGAATTGAACCCCGGTCCTCAGAACTGTGAGGCTGACGCTCTAACCAGTTGGCCTCCGTCCCGCCCATATGAGACAACATTAAAATTAAAATAGTACTGTACTAATACCCTATCATATATATCATATGTATTCAACATCTCCTTTTCCTTTCGGCTTGTCCCTTTAGGGGTCGCCACAGCGAGTCATCCTTTTCCATGTAAGCCTATCTCCTGCATCCTCCTTTCGAACACCAACTACCCTCATGTCTTCCCTCACGACATCCATCAACCTTCTCTTTGGTCTTCCTCTAGATCTCTTGCCTGGCAGCTCCATCCTCATTATCCTTCTACCAATATACTCACTATTTCTCCTCTGGATGTGACCAAACCATCGAAGTCTGCTCTCTCTAACTTTGTATCCAAAACATCGAACCATCGAATAAGAAATTAGAAGTCACGATCGAATATTGTTATAACTTGTTTTTCACAGAATTTGAATATATGCCAGAGTATTGTTATATTGCATGTTTGTATGTGGTTATACAACATGTATGCACCAATATTCATTATTTTGAGATATAAGTGCCGTGAGTTCAATACTAATTTTTGTTAGCTCGTAAATGGTATTTTTCATTCGTGTGGTAGCTTTGAACTAGCGATTTCTGTGAACAAAAACGAAGAACGAAACGAAGGCTGTGATGTATTTGAACATTCAATAGATGTAATTCTTTTGTTATGCGAGTTTAGTTTTACAGTGAACTTAAACTGGTGTCAATAAACGACTTAAGCAAGCAACTTTCGCTCTTATGTTGCGTTCACACCAGAAGCGTTTTGGGCGTTTCACACGGCGTAATTACATAGAAAGTCAATACAGTTCGAGTGAAGAGATGCAAATCTGTGCCGGGTGGCGCGTATGACGCGGCACGAGTGGGGCAGGCATGTCAAAATTCACCCCCTTCACCGATTCGCTTGGAGTTGAACTTCAAGCGACATTCGCGTGGTGACAGCCAATCAGTTCCGAGAATGCACTATATTGCACACAGCGTCCTGTTCAGTTGTTGAGAAAAGGAAAACGGAGGGTATGATTTTAGCAGTCTGTGGGTACCCTGAGCTGTAGCACACGAAATGTTATCAGTCCCGGGACCGAGCAAGAAAGGAGCATGCTTGGAAAGTTGTGAAGGAAAGAAGTTGGCATACCTTGTAAGTGTATTTATTCATTTAGTTGTTTACTGCTGTTGAACTGTGAACCAAAATAGCATTAGCCAAAGCTTTAGCACAACCACCGGCCACCCGATTACACAGATACTCTCATTTCAATTTACTGATTAACTTTATCGGATAAGTGAGGGGGGACAGGGGAACGGTCAAGGACAACAGGAGGCTGTTGCCTCTGCCCTACCTCACAGACTGCCTGGGGGTATGTATATAAAAGCTTTTTACCATGAGTAGTACTGTATTCCATACTTCTCCTGTTGAGTTCATTTATTATTTTTTTTGTCTGGGCTCCAATTTCAATATTTTAAGTTATATTCATTATAACTGGTTTCGGTTTAACTACTTATCTATTATTGATTCTTGTGTACTGTGTTGCTGTATTTTATTGTTAATGTATTAATTTTAGATTGTTTTAAACCTGTGTATGACATTGACATGAAAGGCGCCCAAAATAAAATGCATTACTGATATACGGTAATTTAAAAAATGTAACCTTTACAAGCTGCTTTGTATCACAAAATATTTCAATTTCATACAGGAAAATGTAAACAGAGCGGAGGAATTGAGGAGCATCTTCTCAGTCTCCTGAAGGAGTGTACAAGTGGTACTCTACCACCATGACCTCCCCACGAGGATACACTGTTCATGACAAGCATGATTCCTTCCTTGAAAAGATTGCCACTAGAGTGGAAGGAATATGTAAAATTTCAAATTCATAATGTATGAACAGAGCACATTTACTTTAAATTTAGAACCAACTGGATCAATAAAGTCCGGGTGGCAACCTTTTCTAGGAAGGATTCAGGCTTTTATACTTTTTAAAAATATATATATATATTGTTCTACAACCCCAATTCCAATGAAGTTGGGACGTTGTGTTAAACAAATAAAAACAGAATACAATGATTTGCAAATCATGTTCAACCTACATTTAATTGAATACACTACAAAGACAAGATATTTAATATTCAAACAGATAAACTTGATTGTTTTTAGCAAATAATCATTAACTTAGACTTTAATGGCTGCAACACGTTGGGACAGGTGGCAAAAAAGACTGAGAAAGTTGAGGAATGCTCGTCAAACACCTGTTTGGAACATCCCACAGGTGAACAGGCTAATTGGGAACAGGTGGGTGCCATGATTGCTTCCCTGAATTGCTCAGTCATTCACAACCAAAGATGGGGCGAGGTTCACCTCTTTGTGAACAAGTGCCTGACAAAATAGTCAAACAATTTTAGGACAATGTTCCTCAACGTGCAATTGCAAGGAATTTCATCATCTACGGTCCATAATAGTAACCAGTGGTAAACGTGACCCTGTCCCAGCTTGCAGCCATAAAATTCTAAGTTAATCATTATTTGCTAAAAACAATCAAGTTTATCAGTATGAACATTAAATATCTTGTCTTTGTAGTGTATTCAAATAAAAATATGTTGAACATGATTTGCAAATCATTGTATTCTGTTTTTATTTATGTTTAACACAACGACCCAACTTCATTGGAATTGGGGTTGTAGATCGGGGGTAGGCAAACTTTTTGACTCAGAGCCCACACTGACTTTTAAAATTTGACAGGCGGGCCAAGCCAGGACCAGATGCTTACATATCAAAAATAAACAAACAAACAAAAAAGGCATTGTAGTGTTCATACTTAGATTTAGTTTTAATGGGAACAGTGTTGTTTAGTTGCTCACCTTTTTTTTTTTGCCAGTGTATCAAAGTCTGGTGTTAGTTTTGTTGTGGCAATTCTCAGAACACATCTGAGGTGTTCATCACTCAGCTGGGATCTGTAGGATGTTTTGTTGGTGTTCATCACACTAAAAGTCTGTTTAAACACACATGTAGAGCCAAACATCACCAGCCTCCTCTGTGCCATCTTCCGGATTTTGGGAAATTTGCTTATGCTTAATGAAGCATAAAAATCATCCAGTTTTAGAGTTGAACTTCTCTTTTAAGACAGTATCACACTGGAGATCAATCAGTTCCATCTGCAGCTCCCGTGGCGCTGTTTCAGGGTCTTGTGTGAGGGGACATAACACCAGCTGAAGTGACTTGTCAATTTTTCCAAAATCAGAGAACAGATAGCAGAATTCTCCATGCAGGTCGTCGAAAGATTTCCTGTATTTTTCACATCGAGGAGCCTCTTTCAGCGAAACCAGTGTGGGGGAAATTAACAAATTACTTGTTTGACATTTGCTTTGAGAATAAAGCTTGCTTGGTTTTGAAGGCTCTGATGTTTGTACGCATTCCATGCACAAATTGGTCTTTCCCTTGTAGCTTCACGTTCAGCTCATTCATATGTGTCAGTATGTCCATAGAAAAAGCTAAATAACAAAGCCAATCTGTCACTCAGCTCAGGAAACTCGTCCGTTTTCTCCAGTAACGCCAAAAAAGAGATCCTGTTTGAGCTTCCACACTTTCCCCAAACTTAACCAGTGGACATTTGAGTGGTCAACCAAGTTCTGGTAATCAGCATCAGTTTCTTCGAGAAACTTAAACTGACAATGACGAAATGCCCTCGCACGAATAAAGCTAAGGACTTTTATAACTGGCTTTGTTTTGGCCAGTCAGATTTGGTGATCTGTCCATCCATTCTCAACACCACTTGTCCAGTTCAGCGACATGGGGCGCTGGAGCCTATCCCAGCTGACTTCGGGTCAAAGGCGGACTACACCCAGAACTGGTCGCCAGTCAGTCGCAGAGCACATATAGACACAGACAACAATTCGCACTCAAACCGTCAGTGAGTGGGAACTGAACCCATGCTGCCTGCATCAAAGTTAGGCAAGTACACCATTACACCATCCGTGACTGATTTGCCGATCCATCTGTGGATCGTTTTTCCCTTCAGGGATTCCATGGCCAAAAACTCCTCCGTTATCTCAAAATTTTCATGAATCCCTCTGATAAAAATTAAAAGCTGTGCGGTATCCTTTATGTCATTACTTTCGTCCAGTACCAAGGAATACAATGTAAATGCTTTTTTGTTTAACTTGTTAGCCAAGTCTTTATTAATTAGCTCAACACGGCGAGTCAGTGTCCTGCGTGATAAGCTGATCTCAAATTTGTTCATGCTCTAAGGACACAAGATACTGGCTGTCTCGCCATGCATTCTTTCAGAAACTCTCCTTGGGAAAGAATCAGAATCATCTTTATTTGCCAAGTATGTCCAAAAAACACACAAGGAATTTGTCTCCGGTAGTTGGAGCCGCTCTAGTACGACAACAGACAGTCAATTGACAGAGAACACTTTTGAGACATAAAGACATTGACAAAAAACAGTCACTGAGCAATAAAGGGTTGCTAGTTATCTGGTAATGGCGGTACATTTTTGTTTTTTGACAACTGTGCAAAAAGATGCAGAGTCCTCTAGCACTTAGAGCAGTTTGAATGACGAATATTGCAATAGTCCGGTGCAATGACCATTGTGCAAAAGGCGCCGAGACTTCAAGCGAGTAGTGCGATAATCTGGGACAATGTTGATTGTGCAAATGTTGCAGATACTCCTCAATCGGTGTGCAAATGGAGCAGATGCTACTCTGGCATGAGTGGCCAGTATTGGTCAACAACAGATATGCAAACAGTGCAGCGTGGCGAGACTACTACAGTGAATGCATGAGTAATATATAATTGGCCCCACAGAAATGATACAACAAACTCAAGTCAAACAATTTGTAGCATGTTGCAATGGAATTGTAGGTTAGGTGTTCTAGTTTGCATTGATCGGTAGCGCCTACTTGAGGGAAGGAGCTGGAAGAGCTGGTGACCGGGATGTGGAGGGTCCAAGAGGATTTTGCACGCTCTTGCCTTAGTTCTGGCAGCGTACAAGTCCTCAAGGGTAGGTAGAGGGTTACCGACAATCCTTTCAGCAGTTTTGATTGTCTGTTGCAGTCTTGAGACTTGCTGGCCTTTGCTAGTTTGGATGCCAGCAAAAAAAATAGCCTTGGTGAATGAATCTTGGATGGCAGTTTGTCAGATAAAGGTGTTTTGCTTAGCCTGCATTCTTCATTTTAACCGCTGAGCCGTAGCCATCAGTTCCTGCGTTGATTGTAATAATCAGATTGCTTGGTAGAAAGGTGACGGCTGATGTGGCCCGCGGGCCATAGTTTGCCTAACACTGTTCTGGATGGCTGTGTAGTTGAATATTTTTTTTTAAGAATAAACCCACTTAATTTTACAAATTATTGGCTTTTACATTTTTCAGATATTTTTCAATAGTTATTCCATACGTAAGCAACCTTATGTGCCTTACCTTATTCTTAAACCGTGTCAGGTTTATTTCAGTATTTTACTTGAGTTTTGTTTGGTTACCTGCTAAATGCAGCCCATACATTTTACAGTGTAGCTATTTCAAAAGTGATGCTTGATTCACTCGCAAATACAATCATTTAAATACAATATATCACTAATAAAATATATAAGCAGACAACATTCATTATTATATTTATATGTAATGTTGATGTGTATACAAACGGGTACAATAATTTTGATGCTGATAAAGTATTATTGCAGGAATTTTGTAGTATGTGTGGGTGGCTCTTATATTGTAGAACTGCGATCCAGAGTTGGCAAGGGCTTGGAGGACCACGTGCTTCCCATCCAGTGCTCCACAGCAGAGAGGAAAATCCCACTGCTCCTCAAACCTCTAAGCAATTTTCATCCACTCATGTGTGGTGGGGACAGCCATGAACTCATCCACGAGGCAGTCCCAAATCGATGTTGCCACATCAGGGAATATCGTGGAGTCCCCAACACGGGACCCAACTGTTTGCCATGGTCCTGAATGAGTATCTGCAGTGCATAAAACCTTTGAATTAACCTCATATCCTCATTATTCCAGTATTTTGCAATTAGAAATAGTTTTGTAAATCCCAATTGTGAGTCGGTGGGGAGAATACTTCAAAGACCTCCTCAATGCCACTGACACGCATTCCCATGAGGAAGCAGAGTCTGGGGTGTCTGAGGCGGGCTCTCCTATCTCTGGGGTTGAGGTGACCGAGGTGGTTAGAAAGCTCCTCGGTAGCAAGGCCCCGGGAGTGGATGAGATTCGCCCGGAGTTCCTCAACGCTCTGGATGTTGTAGGGCTGTCCTGGTTAACACGCCTCTGCAACATCGCGTGGGGACAGTGCCTCTGCATTGGCAGTCTGGGATGCGGGTCCCCCTTTTTAAGAAAGGGGACCAGAGGGTGTGTTCCAACTACAGGGGGATCACACTCCTCAGCCTCCCTGGTAAGGTCTATTCAGGGGTGCTGGAGAGGAAGGACCGTCGGGAAGTCAAATCTCAGATTCAGGAGAAGCAGTATGGTTTTCGTCCTGGCCGTGGCACACTGGACCAGGCTTTTCACCCTCGGCAGGGTCCTCGAGGGTGCATAGGAGTTCACCCAACCAGTCTAAATGTGTTTTGTGGACATGGAGAAGGCGTTCGACCGTGTCCCTCGGGGAGTCCTGTGGGGAGTGCTTCGTGAGTATGGGGTACCGAACCCCCTGATATGGGCTGTTCGGTCCCTGTACGACCGGTGTCAGAGTTTGGTCCGCATTACCGGCAGTAAGTCAGACTCGTATCCAGTGAGGGTTGGACTCCGCCAAGGCTGCCCTTTGTCACCGACTCTGTTCATAACCTTTATGGACAGAATCTCTTGGCGCAGCCAAGGCGTAGAGGGGGTCCGGTTTGGTGGCCTCAGCATTGCTTCTCTGCTTTTTGCAGATGATGTGGTTCTGTTGACTTCATCAAGCCGTGATCTCCAACTCTCACCGGAGCGGTTCGCAGCAGAGTGTGAAGCGGCTGGGATGAGAATCAGCACCTCCAAATCTGAGACCATGGGCCTCAGTCGGAAAAGGGTGGTGTGCCTTCTCCAGGTCGGGGATGAGATCCTGCGCCAAGTGGAGGAGTTCAAGCAGCTTGGGGTCTTGTTCACAAGTGAGGGAAGAATGGAACGGGAGATCGACAGGCGGATCGGTGCAGCGTCTGCAGCGATGTGGACTTTGTATCGGTCCGTTGTGGTAAAGAAGGAGCTAAGCCGAAAGGCCAAGCTCTCAATTTACTGATCGATCTACGTTCCTACTCTCACCTATGGTCACGAGCTGGTCATAACCAAAAGAACAAGATCTCGGATACAAGCGGCAGAAATGAGTTTTCTCCGCAGGGTGCCCGGGCTCCAAGAGGAGCCAGATGAGGTGGCTGGGTCATCTGATTCGGATGCCTCCCGGACGCCTCCCTGGTGACGTGTTCCGGGCACGTCCCACCGGGAGGAGACCCCGGGGACCACCCAGGACACGCTGGAGAGACTATGTCTCTCGGCTGGCCTGTGAACGCCTCTGGATCCCAAAGGAATAGCTGGATGAAGGAGCTGGGGAGAGGGAAGTCTGGGCGTCCCTGCTAAAGCTGCTGCCCCCGCGACCCGACCTTGGATAAGCGGTACAAAATGGACAGATGGATGGAGGAACAGTCAAGATTTTTCAGTCTTTTCAGGTAAGACAGTCAAGATTCAGGGGGGAAAAATAAGACTACTGTACATCTTGTTATATAGTCAAATGATGTTGAAATAACTACATGACCGCACATCATAAATATATTGAATACAGTACATCAAACAAATAAAATCTGTTACTCGTGGTTGTACTATTTTATTGATGTGGATATATATAGCTGCTTTCCAGAATAATAAACATCATAAATTCTGGTAACCTTATATTATGTTAGTTCTACACAGTTCATAGATGTGTACAACTATTGATCAGATGATCTGATCAAACAGACATCATTCGTGCCATTCCTTTCATCAATCAATTGCTTTTTACAACTTGGCAGTGTGATGTAATTATTTCAACATTTTATTTTTTGATACATTTCTAGTAAACTTGCAATGTGTGACTCAGTAGATAGTAAATATAAGATCATCGCCTGCCACCGTGGGGGACCTAGGTTCAAAACCCCGACTGGACCATCCGCCAACATCCCCCGGACTCACGGCTGTGGTGTCCTTGAGCAAGACACTGATGCCCCGAAATGCTCCCCGGGCGCTTCAGCTGCCCCCTGCTCCAGTGTGTTCCACTAACATGTGTATGTGTTCACTGTGATGGGTTAAATGCAGAGAACAAATTTCGTGTGCATGCATGCATGTTCATGACAATAAATGATGATTCTTCTTCTTCTTCTTCTTCTTAATATATTGCGACACACCAATTAATAATGACACGAAACTGCCACTCACCGAAGACAAATGGACAGGTGCTCCACGGCTGAGATGGAATGCCTGAAATCCTGGCACCAATTTGAGCCAACATGTCAAACTGGGCACAGGTTAGCCTCATGTAGCACTGGAAGCTGCAGTCAGCCAGACGCAACTACTGGAGAAGTCTGTGAAATTCACCAAGCTGCGTGCACCTCTGGATGGGGTTGAGGACCCGAGCACGAGGGCATTTGGCATTCCGAAGACGTTTGGACTTCCACGGGTACAGAGCCACAATACAGATCAAGTACTCGTCCATTGCTGCTCGCATAGGGCAGGAGGAAATGCTGTATTAGACTCCCTGAGGAGAGGCCCGTCCACATCGGCGTTTACAGGGCAAATGAAGCAAATGCGCATTCAATGTGTATTTTTTACTCCCGTGATCAAACAAAAAGCAATGGACGCGAGGCGAAGCAAACTTTCGTGTTCGGTGTGAACGCAGCATTACTCTTTACTACGATGTCAGCACCTTCGCAACCTGCTGTTGTGATCACGTGGGATCTGCATGCCATCAGGGTACTGCTGGATAAAAGAGATTTATGATCTCAAAGATCGGATCGGGACACACCTAATAAGAAGAATAAAAGAATGCCTTTAAATTGTCACGACAATACACAAGCACATATGATTGAGATGAGATGCTATGTATAAATGTATTTTGTTATTGTGCAATCAATACTGTTGTCATCTTTAGGTTAAAAGATCCATATTTCATAAAGTTAATGTTATGTTTGCTGATAAAAGAATGTTGCTTTCATAGTGCAAAATATATAGTGCAAACTGTTAAAACGTTTGGGGTAATATTGTCAGTGAGAGACGACATCTCTTTCAAGATCGTTTGGTTTGTGAGCAATGAAAGAGCATCTTCCCACTCAGACAATCTTTGACTCACCACAGTAAAAGTGAACTCCAAAAACGGCTCATAACGTGTTGAATTGTGCTCGACGCTCCAGGGGTGCCCAATACAACAATCGAAATCTACCGGCGAAGGTACTGGTATTTATTTATTTTTTATTTTTTTTGGGCAGAGCGGGAGACGCCATTGTTACAGGCGTTGTCTGATGTCAATGTGACGGGGACCTCAGTGTGTGTGTGTGTGTGTGCACGTGCCTGTGTGTGTGTGTGTGTGTGAGGGGGGGGGCGTCTGTGTGAGTGTGTGCACAAGTCTGCATGCGTGTGCCGGAGGTTCTTAAGAAGAGATCATGTGAGGTGCATGTGTGTGTGTATGTAGAGATGGCGACCAGGAATAAGTTAGCGAGCCAAAGAGTGTCCTCTGTAAAGAGCTAGTGTGCAGTACTACTACTTTGTTTCCTTTGGGCTTGTCCCGTTAGGGGTCGCCACAGCGTGTCATCCTTTTCTATGTAAGCCTATCTCCTGCATCCTCCTCTCTAATACCAACTGCACCTCATGTCTTCCCTCACTACATCCATCAACCTTCTCTTTAGTCTTCTTCCTCTCGGTCTCTTGCCTGGCAGCTCCATCCTCATCATCCTTCTACCAATATACTCACTCTCTCTCCTCTGGACGTGTCCACACCATCGAAGTCCGTTCTCTCTAACTGTCTCCAAAACATCCAAACTCGGCCGTCCCTCTGATGAGCTCATTTCCAATTTTATCCAACCTGGTCAATCCTAGAGAGAACCTCAACATCTTCATTTCCGCCACCTCCAGCTCTGCTTCCTGTTGTCTCTTCGGTGCCACTCTCTCTAATCCGTACATCTTGACTGGCCTCACCACTGTTTTATAAACTTTGCCCTTCATCCTAGCAGAGACTCTTCTGTCACATAACACGCCGGACACCATCCTCCACCCGTTCCAGCCTGCTTGGACTCATCTCTTCACTTCTTGACCACACTCACATTGCTCTGGACGGTTGACCTCAAGGATTGAAAGTCTTCCACTTTTGCTATTCCTTCTCCCTGTAGCCTCACTCTTCCCCTTCCACTCTTCTCATTGATGCACGTATATTCTGTCTTACTTAGGCTAATCTTCATTCCTCTGCATGCCTCGACACGATCAGGATTTTTGGGGCCAATCATCGATCACTGATCAACGAGTTTAAAAAACTGATAACCGATCACAAGATGGAGGAATGCGTTTATTTAAATGGCCTGTTCATTTACTGAATATACTTGTGTACTTAATTGCTCCAAAAATTATATTTACAATAAGTAATGTATCTTTGTTCCTCCATTTATGCCAGTGAGGCATTGTTACAGACAGAACAAATGAATGGTCTTCTATTAAATGGAAGGAAGTAAATACAGTAATTAATGTAACCACTTTTTGTGAAATTTTAGTTTTTTGGTGTGCCGTGAGATTTTTCAATTGTAAAAAATTTTCCTTGGCTCCATAAAGGTTGGAAATCACTGCTCTAGTCAGGTCATGTATTCTAATCAATCAGGTCAAACCAAAATTACAGAAACAATGGATGCTAACTTAATGTAATTAAATTATTAATAATTACTTCATTCACACCGAAACTTTAGAGCCTGATCCGACAGAATGGTGGCATGTTTACGTACAACCGTTCCTGCTACCACTAGCTTGCTAGGCTACATAACGTTTTGTTGCCTGCTTGCGAGCCGTATTGTATTCAAAGTACGTGAACATACCTCAAGCGAGCCTTAAACGAACGTCCTCTCCTCTCCTGAGCACCGGTGACCACCAACACACGTTTTTCCCCATTTTTTCCTTATAATACAGCCAGCGAAATCCACTCTTGTTGTCCTCGCCACGGTAACGAGTGTATCTGGTCGCATTTGAGTTGACAAGATAAAGCCCAGTGATCGTAAAAAAACGTGATGCAGTGGTATCAGAATACAAGATTTTATTGTAGTTGTCTGATCATGAAATCATGATCGTTCATGAATCACGAAAGAGCAAAATTGTCTTGTAGTCTGATCCACACATTACGTGTTGTCTGTCTCAGACGTGTTGTCTGTTTCGCACTGCCGACGTTTTTTTAAATTTAAAGTCTGCATTTCGACTTGGCCACTCGAAAACCTTAATTTTTTCTATTTTAAGGCATTCAGAAGTACATTTGCTCGTGTGTTTTGGATCGTTATCCTGCAGCAGAAACAGTGCGCTTCAGATTGAGGTCACAAACTGATGGCTGAACATAGTTCTTCAGTATAGGCAGATACCGATCAAGCCGATCAGATCGGTGTAAAGTCTACTTTTATTCAGTAGAGTAATGATAAGATCAGCGTTTTCCAACCTTTGTTGAGCCAAGGCACCTATTTTACATTACAAAAAACTCACGGTAAAACACCAAACAAAAATGGCATAAAAAGCTCACAAATACTGAAATAATGATCCCGTTTCATTTTAGTCACAAATCTGGGCTTGTTTAGTTGAATACAAAGCTGATATTTTTCCAGGAAGCCATTAATTATTCTGTTGAATGAATGGCAACAGATGGATCCAGGTTTATTGTGCCTTTTGCCATACAATGGGAGAGCATTTAATTGTTCTGCCTGTCACCATATGCTGCTGGCACAGACAGAACAACAAATATACATTTTTGATTTAAAAAAAATATTTCAATAATTATACTATAATTGAAATTAGTAATAATTCTGTGAAAATATACTTCCAGTTTTAACCTAACTATACAAGTTATTCCTGAAGACTCAACGTGTACCGAACCGAAAACCGATGACAAAACCGAGATATGAACCAAACCATGGATTTTATTAACCATTCCAGACAGACAGACAGACAGACAGACAGATAGATAGGATAGATAGGATAGATAGATAGGATAGATAGATAGATAGACAGACAGATAGATAGATAGACAGACAGATAGATAGATAGATAGAGGTGAGTGATATATAACAATGCGTATGTACGTACACATTGGTACAGTTGATGAAACTACTGATATGTGTATTACCAGGGCCAATCTACCTGACCCTCTTCATTTCACGGTGCAGGAAATGAAAGTGCTGGTCTCGTTAGTCTCTTTTTTTGACAGATCAATGCAAACTAAAACAAACAGAAATTCCAACAGCTTCTTCCCTCTTGCCTTTAAATTGCTAGAGGCTAAGTGACTGTCGTGTGCTTTTATATCTCAAAAGTATTTTTTGTCAAAATGGCTGTCTATTGTCGAAGTCTGACTAACGGAGACAAATTCCTTGTGTGTTTTTGACATACTTGACAAATAACGAGGATTCTGATTCTAAGTTGGCATCGCTGCAGACAAGTCGTCGTGCTTGCTTGCTTGTACCGTCCACAAACGTGCACATCAAAATAAAACTTTCTAAATAAAATCAGTGCTCATTTTAAAGTTTTACTTTAACTTCATGGACACTGTGAGGGCCAGTCAGAGACTGAACGCTACAAATGTGGCCCGCAGGCTGTACTTTGCTTAGGTCTATATTACAACAATTACATTCAGTAGTGACGTGACAGATGATAGGAAGTCTTACCGATGTATCCACGTCTCCGGACTCTTGGGGAATTTAGTGAGTGCCAACTTGCCTAGGTAGAGGTCTTTTTCTGGATCAAGAACTCCACACTGAATCAACTCCTTCCTGCAAGTCATATAGGAAGGAATAATAATAGATCTAAACAACATGCAGTACACAGAGCTCTACACTAACTTTTGCAATTACAGCACTCGTGCGACCAAATTTAAAAGTATCTATGATTTTGTCGCATCCTTTTTTGGGGAGGTACAGCAAGACCATGCATGCTGATGAATAGTTGTCTTAATTGGCATACCGTAGTTTTATGAAGTAGAGAGTGACAGTAAAAAAAAATAAAAATACACATATATATATATATATATATATATCCTGCAACCCTAGTGACGATAAGGGGTACAGAAAACGGATGGAAAAGGGCTGCACAATATTTGGAAAAAATGACATTGCAATTTTTTTTTAACCAGCGATATAGATTGCGATGCAAAATAATATAGGATCAGTGTTGGGAAAGTTCACTTTGTTTATTACTTCAAAGTTCAGTTGATGGTTCCAAAAATGAACTAGTTCAGTTCATAGTTCATAATTAAAAATTTTGAAATAAGTCCACAGGTCCAAAATCAAACTACTCCATAGTTCTTCCCCCCAATATGTTGCTGATTGGCTAGTACCCTCAAAATACTGGCATTTTATTTTTGCCATGTTGCCACCCATTCAGTCCATGAGTAGCCAGCTGCAGCCTACAATCTAAATAATATGAAGAAAAAACTGAATGGTGTGCTTGAATGGTGTTTTCTTTTTTAAATGAGGAAATAAAAACAACAAGACGACTTTTGTCCTTCATGTGCAAACAAAAATAGGCAGCAGTATGACAGGAACGATGGTGAAAGGATATCGATAATTTTGCATCCCTTGCAGCTCTGGCTGCCTATATTAACAACATAATTTATCCACTTATATTAAAATAAATGTGCGTCCCACGTCTGAGACGCACAAAAATGAGCAGAGACACAAAGCATGATGAATTTGCATCCACAGACGCACAGCATTGCTTACCCATGCATGTGTGTTGAAGTGCTTCAACGAATCATTATCTATTAAAAGTACGAGTCTTGTCTTGGTGCTAGCTAATTAGAGGCAGAGGAGGGCGGGTTATCGTGCCATAAATACAATGGACATGATACTTTTTTCGCCGTCTCTATAAAATTTCATTGTTGTGGTCACACGCCGCTCATGACGCAGTGAGCCACTGGCGGAACGGCTTTGACCCTGTAGATGCACACACTTGGGACACTCTAGGGAAAGTTTACTATTTAGTTCGCTAGCCCGTGAGCTAACTAGGTAGCGAACTAAGGAGCTAAACAGCTTGCCGGGCTTGCTTGATTGTGGCGACATACAGAGGTCACTGACTGGTAGATCACGGTCCGCGTCCGGACCCAGAAACAGTCCCATATGTACCCACAACAAAGCCAAAAAAGAAAGGTTGTGATTCAAGACCTACGGGAACAGATTACAGGCTTTACGGTAGTGTTGAACCGTACCGACCAATCACATGTGAGTTCAGCCACCCCCTTCAGCCAACGAAATCTGCTTTTCAGGCCGTAATAACTGATTCCGCAGAGCCCAGACAGAGACAAGGAGAAAGGTAGCAGTGGCGGGAGAAAGAGACTTGGCCTTGAAGTTGAGTTAGAGAAAAGGAATTAAACATTTGGAACAAACGGCGGTTAAAATGGAACGGTCAGCGTCATTTTTGTTGAAACTCAGTGAGAGGTTCTCACTGGGAGCACTTATTAAAAGCGCATATATGTGAAATGGCAAATCAACAAAGGTTTTGAACAAACATAATCTCTAAAACAGTTCAGATGTTAAGATTTGTTCAAGTAAAATATGTAAAATTGTTTGAGACTTCACTGTTGTGCAAAGATGCCAAACAGAAAAGGGAAAACTCAAACTATTTTTCTTAAGTTATGCACTTTATTTGAACACATACTGCAACTCTGTATTTACTTGCTCTTATTGTGAAATGCAGCCCTACTTTCATTTAGTAAATGAGAGAACAGTACACAGTTGTGCTCATATGCCTGATTACCAGGGCAGATTTTGTAAAATGTGTACAATTCTTTATCATGCTCTTATATCAGTGGTATAAAAAAATAATAATTTATTTATTTTATTTTTTAAAGACACATTCAACGATACAATCGTTTATCGTGAAAGTTTTTGGGAAAATATATCGTTCTAAAAATGTTGCTATCGTGGCAGGCCTAAACAATGTATTGAAAGAGAGCAAGAACAATGCATAAAAATATTGAACAAACGATATGAAATATTAAATTAAAATTATTAAAATCTGCAATATAGCGGGACCGCGAAGCAAGAACTGTGACGTAGCGGAGGATTACTGTATCGGTATTCGGTGACGATAAATTGTAGGGACTCATTGTTCCAGGCCTTGGACTCATTATTTCTATAACGTGCAACTCTGGACTCACAGAGTCTCAAGGGTAAAATGAGCCATGTTCCATATTATCACAGTGTGATCGTACAGTTTTTTAACTAAAGCATTCCGATACAAATAATTTTCCTAGTAATCCATTTTAACTATGTACTGTATTACAAAACAACAAATTCACTCTCATTTAGGCAGTGTCCCTAAACACACCTCACTCACTCCCAGCTACCGCGTGGCTGCCTAGTTTCATTCTGAAGAGCAAAAAAGGAAATGCAGCAGGTGGACATTCTTTCCTGTGTCCTCATTCATAGCTTTCATACAAGGAGATAAGTAAACACTGGGTTGCTCTGTGTAGTGTTTGAAGAGTTATAATTTACTATAACATCGGTGCTAATCTTATTAGCATGTCCAAACAGGTCCCTCTGCTGGTCACTTCTAATATCACAGTTCATTCACTGTATATTACAGTACACCAACATCGCAGCAGACCCTGCGATGTGACTATTGTGCACACGTACATTGCAATGACGATGCTCAAACAAAATATCGTGCAGCCCTAATATACAGTATACACACGCACACACACACACAAACAAAAAAAACATTGGAGATCGTGGTTAAACTATAATGAATTAACAAAATGCCTAAGATATAAACACTTGTCATATATGATAAAACATTTTTCTGGAATGCCAATCACCCACCAAAACTTCATGCCAAATCAAATGTTTTATTTTTAGCATTTGTTGAACTGGAGTTTAAACAACACATTTACATAAATAAAAATAATTATATCCACTGTACATGAAATTCACATTTTATATGACAGAAGTATTATTTGGATTTCCCTATAGTGCATACAGCATGAAAACTTTATTTTTGTTTACTGGCCGCACACTGCATAAAATTAGGTGCGGGTTCAAAGTTTAAAAGAAATTGAAAGAAAAGATATAACTATTTTCACCAATATTTTGAAGGTATTTCCATTCCGCGAGTGTTGAGTACATGCCACAAAACTTATCTAGCTAAGGATCAAAGCAAAGCCATTTATATTGCGCATTTCATACACAATGTAACTGGATGTGCATAACATGATGGAAAGCATTTAAAAACAAAGAAAAAAACCAGCTTATAAACATTTAAAACAAAGAGGGGAAAAAAGTACAATTAAAACAGCGTACAGTGGAAGAAATATTTTAAAGTGGAAATGCTGCTTAACCTTGTTTGCTTTGGACTCTGTGCTCCACTATTTGACCTGAGTCTGTCAATCTCAGAGCCCTAGTGAGCTTATATCCCAATAGCATTTCTTTCATGTATTCAGGACCCAAACCATTTAGTGGTTTAAAGACCAGGCGCAGACCTTTAAAATCTATTCTAAAGCTGACTGGGAGTCAGTGTAAAGAAATATGAGAAATATGCTCTGACCTCTTTGTTCTGGTCAGAACCCGAGCTGCAGCATTCTGAATGACCTGCAGCTGTTTAATGCTCTTTTTGGGGAGTCCAATCAGAAGACCATTACAATAGTCAAGTCTAATTGAAATAAAAGCATGGATGAGCTTCTCCTGGTCTGCTTGGCACATGCAAGCCTTCACTCTGGATATGTTCTTCAGATGGTAGAAGGCAATGTTAGTAATTGATTTGATATGACTATTGAAAGTCAGGTCGGAATCTATCAGAACACCAACATTTCAGACTTGGTCTTTGTTTTTTTTTTTTAAGAGAGTAGCACCATGTATTTACTAACAGCAAATACCTTGCCTTTCGATGAGATTGAACACTTCCAATGGTTACAAAATAACTCCTTTCCTCCAGGTAGAACCTGAACCATTTAAGGACTGTTCCATTTACTCCTACCCACCTTTCAACCCGTTCAGCAGTATATTATGATCTACTGTATCAAAAGCCGCACAGATCCAACAAGACCAGAATTGACACCTTTCCCAAGTCAGTATTCAAACCTTATATCATTTAGCACTTTGATAAGAGCAGATTCTGTCCTATGATGAGTTCGGAAACCTGATTGAAATTTGTCAAAAAGTCAATTTAAGTTCAGGAAATTTCTGAGTTGATTAAAAATAACTTTCTCAACAATCTTGGTTATGAAAGGGAGATTTGAGATGGGTCCATAGCTTGCTAACATGGAAGCGTCCAGCATTCTTTTTTTTTTTTTTTTTGAAGAGGCTTCATGGCAGCTACTTTAACAGCTTTAGGAAACTCGCCTGACTGATTATTTGCTCCAAATCAGCCAGCACAGACTTCACAATAGCGTTGAAAAAGTCAGATGGTATTGAGTCAAGAGAGCTCGATGGTTTCAGCTGCTGAACTGTTTTCTCTCCAGTTTTTTGGTGAACTGTAACAAATTCTGACATGGTAATAGAGGTTTTACTGGGTGGCTTCATATGTAGGATCATTTTATCATTTTGCAGATTTTTGCTGATATTTAACCTGATGGATTGTATTTTTTCACTAAAATAAGCAAATTCATTTCATTTGTCTGCTGTTAGGAGTTCTGTAGCTATCTGATTCGGCTGGGTTGTGATCTTGTCAACCACAGCAAACAGAAGTATTGCTGAAATTCTTATTGATGAGTTCCGAAAAGTGGAGTGAAAATTTGGAGTTAAGTTTTTCTCCACTTACGTTCTGTTTTCCTACACTTTAATTGAGAGGTCTTTACCATCATTGTCCTCCTCCACGGTGTTCTTGGTCGCCTAAAAAATTGTCTTAGTTTTAATAGGAACGACAGCATTCATGACATTTGAGATTTTCCAGGTGAAATTATCCAAAACTTCATCAACTGTCTCAGCATTCACAGTTTGTGGCATAGAAACGGTCTCCATAAACTTGGTGGTGGTACTCTGATTTATGTACATTTTCTTAATAGACAGAGGTTTGTCTGAACTTTTGGAAGAATCTGAAATAAAAAAAAATACCCAAAAATAGTCAGAAATAGCCATACCCTTAATGTCAATTGATAGAATTTCAACATCCTTAGAGATGACCAGGTCTAAGATGTGACCTTGAGTGTGGGTTGGACTCTTAATATGTTGAGAGTGGTCAAATGTGTCGAGTATAGCAGAGAGTTTTTTAAATTTCGTTTTCCATGTTATTGTCAACATGAATGTTAAAGTCTCCTGTTATGACAAAATAGTTGTAGTCATTACAAATAACTGACAGCAGTTCTGAAAAATCCTCCATAAATTTTCTATTGGATCTTCGTGGTCTATAAATTATTAAAACATTAACGTTTGGGTCAACTTTAACTCCAAAAACAGATATATTCAAAAGAGCTAAAATCATCCAGTGTAATTTCTTTACACTGAAATTACTTAAAAACAATACCACTGCCTTTTTTCCTTATTTGACACTTGTTCATAAAATTAGAATTTGCTGGTATTGCCTCATTTAAAATGGTATTAAATCTACTTTGTTAACCACGTTTCATTTAGTAACAAAAAGTCCAGATCATAGGTTGTAATGATGTCATTAATCAACATTGATTTATTACCCAGTGACCTGATATTGAAAAGAGCTAGTCTCGCAGAGATAACTGGAGACAATGGTTTGATAGGTTCACATTTTATCCTCGCTAAGTTTGTAGTTCTACTTTTTTGTGCCATATTTCTTTCACCAACTTTCTGTCTCTTGTAATTACAGGGATGAAAAATGGGAGGAAGATCTTGGCGTGGTGTGCGTTGGAGTCCAATATTGACAATAGCCTTCATCCTGTCCGTCACACCTAACAGGGCAATTAGGCCTGTAGAGATTGAGTTTTGGGTTGGGCTTTGCTCCAATGGGTCAGGGAGGAGTGTGGGAGATTCAAAGTTCTGCCTCATCTCATTTTGTTCCTCCGATTGGTTGAGTGACGTTGATAAATCCATCTGCGCCTTGTGTCACCTTATCTCTTGTTCCGCCGATTGTTTGGGAACAACTGCATCTTTTTGTCCTTCAGACGTGTCAACAAAGCCAGTGTTTTCCTTTCGGGCTGGTACACAGTAAAAAATGTTGGCACCCAACAACTTCACCCCTTGTCTATTGAGACAGAAACCGTCTGCCTTGTAAAGATGTCTGTGCTCCCAAAAAACGCAGAAGTCAATGAAGTTCACGGATTGTGCAGTACACACTTCTTTGAGCCACTTAATTAATTCACTGAGCCTACTGAAACTTTCATCTCCAACTCGTACCATTGGAAGAGGTCCACATGAAAACCTCAACATCCAAACATTGCACTTTTGTTAGGAGATCAATGAAATCTCGTTTCAGTACCTCTGATTGCTGATTGACAACATCCAGGGCCCCTGTGTGTATAATGACAGATTTCACAGTTGGGTGCCCATTAGTGAGCGCCAGGATTTTTTTTAGAGATATCAGACACCATGTCGTTAGTAAAACACAGTACTTCGGTGTTCTTCTCACTGCAAAAACTTTACACATCCTTGACAGTTCCATTACCATTAACGTTTGGGATGCCATTTTTTACTTGTATGATTTAGTTATACACCTTTCAGTGGTGGTGGAGAATGAGCATTCTTGGCCAGGGTCTTGTCAAAGTGGCTCAGATCTATTTTTAAGTCTGATGTCAATACTTTGCATTGACTCGTGTCCTTTTTTCTTGCCCTCCGCTGTAGCGACCATCCACGGACGCTCACTTGGGGTTGAAGCAACACGCAACGCAGGCCAGCCGGATTCCTCGGTAATCTGCTGGTGTTGTGTTCTCCCTTTCAGATCTTGTACCATACAGTGGGTACGGAAAGTATTCAGACCCCCTTAAATTTCTCACTCTTTGTTATATTAAAAAAAACTGAAATGTTGAAATTTTTTGCAGATTTAAAAAAGAAAAACTGAACGACCACACAGTCAGAAGTATTCAGACCCTTTGCTGTGACACTCATATACAACTCGGGTGCTGTTAATTTCTTCGGATCATCCTTGAGATGGTTCTACACCTTCATTGGAGTCCAGCTGTGCGATTATACTGATTGGACTTGATTAGGAAAGCCACACACCTGTCTATATAAGACCTTAAAGCTCACTGTGCATGTCAGAGCAAATGAGACTCATGAGGTCAAATGAACTGCCTGAAGAGCTCAGAGACAGAACTGTGGGAAGGCATAATTCTGGCCAGGGTTAAAAAAAAAAAATAATTCTGCTGCACTTTAGGTTCCCAAGAGCACAGTGGCCTCCATAATCCTTAAATGGACGACGTTTGCCCGCATGGAGTTTGCTAAAAAACACCTGAAGGACTCCCAGATGGTGAGAAATAAGATTCTCTGGTCTGATGAGACCAAGATAGAACTTTTTGGACCTAATTCTAAGTGGTATGTGTGGAGAAACCCAGGCACTGCTCATCACCTGTCCAATACAGTCCCAATAGTGAAGCATGGTGGTGGCAGCATCATGCTGTGGGGGTGTTTTTCAGCTGCAGGGACAGGACGACTGGTTGCAATCAAAGGAAAGATGAATGTGGCCAAGTACAGGGATATTCTGGACGTAAACCTTCTCCACACTGCTCAGGACCTCAGACTGGGCCGAAGTTTCAACTTCCAACAAGACAATGGCCATAAGCACACAGCTAAAATAACAAAGGAGTGGCTTCACAACAAATTTGTGACTGTTCTTGAATGGCCCAGCCAGAGCCCTGAGTAAAACCCAATTGTGCATCTCTGGAGAGACCTGAAAATGGCTGTCCACCAACGTTCACCATCCAACCTGACAAAACTAGAAAGGATCTGCAGAAGGAATGGCAGAGGATCCCCAAATCCAGGTGTGAAAAACTTCAAAAAACATCATTCCCCAAAAGACTCATGGCTGTATTAGCTCAAAAGGGTGTTTCTACTAAATACTGAGCAAAGGGTCTGAATACTTACGACTGTGTGATATTTCAGTTTTTCTTTTTTTAATAAAGTTTGCAAAAATGTCCTTTTCCTGTCAACATGGGGTGCTGTGTGTACATTGAGGGGAAAATGAATTAAAATAAATTTAGCAAATGGCTGCAATATAACAAAGTGACAAATTTAAGGGGGCCTGAATACTTTTCGTACCCACTGTATCTTTGGGCTTTGCTCCCAGTAAATTCCAGGGAGAACCTCTGGATGATCCATTACTGTTTCCACAATCTGTCCTCTTTATTGAGCTAAGTGGCTGTCTGTTAGCACACTTCTGAGAGAAGCAGATGACATGAATTCCATGTTGGGCCCCACAAGCCGGCCGTTCGTGGGCTGCCACTCCTCTCGAAGAGATGATCCGCCAAATTATAAAACATATTGAAACAGCAGGACTCTTTCGTGGTGTACTCGTGAGTGTTTCTCTCATGTCAAAAGTCGTGGGTGAAAGAACATCACACGGAGAGAGAATAACGATTGCCCGTTAAAAAGCGGTGTGAAAAAGTGTTTGCCCCTTCCTGAATTATTTTACTCCATGTTTGTCACACTGCAATGTTTCAAAATATGTTTGTTATCAAACATATTTAAATATTCAAAATGCAGGTCTTAAATGGTTTTTATTATTGTCAAACTCAAATGGCCCTGTGTGAAAAAGTGATAGCCCTCTAAACCTAATAACTGGTTGGGCCACCCTTCGCAGCAACAACTGCAATCAAGCGTTTGCGATATCTTGCAATGACAGACTTACAGGGCTGTGGAGGAATTTTGTCCCACTCATCTTTGCGCAATTTGTTGTAATTCAGCCACATTGGAGAGTTTGAGCGTGAACCGCCTTTTTAAGGTCATGCCACAGCATCTCAATGATTCAGATCAGGACTTTGATGAGGCCACTCCAAAAGTCTTCATTTAGTTTTTCCTCAGCCATTCAGAGGTGGATCATTGTCCTGCTGCAGAACTCAAGTACTTTCCAGCTTGAGGTCACGCACAGATGGACGGACATTCACCTTGAGGATTCATGGTTCCATTTATCACAGCAAATCTTCCGGGTCCTGCAGTAGAAAAACAGCCTCTGACCATCACACTACCACGACCATATTTTATTGTTGGTATGCTCTTTTTCTGAAATGCGGTGTTACTTTTACGCCAGATGAAATGGAACACACACCTTCCAAAAAGTTCAACTTTTGTCTCGCCAGACCACAGCGTATTTTCTTCTTGATTGAGAACAGGTGTGGCCGTATCAGGCCTGATTGTGGCAAGAGAAACTTAACTCGGGTATGATAAACCATGTTTTAGTAGAAGGGCAATCACTTTTTCACACAAGGTCTTGTAGGTTGGGATTTGTTTTCCTTCATAAAAAAAACATTTTAAAACTGCATTTTGTATTTGTGTTGTCTTTGACGAATATTTAAACTTGTTTGATGATGGGAAACATTTAAGTATGGCAAACATGCAAACAAATTTGAAATCAGGAAGGTGGCACACCAGTATCCCTCCACCTGTCCATTCCATTAGTTCCAAAAATCCAAAAGTTCCAAAAGAAATCTTGCACACTTCCCTTTCTTAAAATGGAATGTCCATATTTCAAATTAAAACATATTACATAGGCTGCTCAGAAACTAAATCATCCTACAATATAACTAAGCGGAGGAAAGGAAACTAAGGATTCCCATGCCTTTAAGAGTGTTCCTGCATTTATGACTTGATTTTTTGGACTCAAGCAAAGAAAAAAAAATAATAATAAAATAAAAGGAAATCAAGGTTAGTAGGCAGTATCCAATTACAAATATAAAAAAAAATCTGACAGTTAATACTGTTAAATTAGTGAACAGAATTTCTCAATGGACACTATTGTGACCATGGCATAATTATTGCTGCGCCAATAATAGCATTTTAGAGGTATACAAGGGTGAAAAAAGTATTTAGTCAGCCACCAATTGTGCGAGTTCTCCCACTTAAAAAGATGAGAGGCCTACAATTTTCATCATGGGTATACCTCACCTATGAGAGACAAAATTAGAAAAAAACAACAATAATAATAATCCAGAAAATTTGATTTTTAAAGAATTTATTTGCAAATTATGGTGGAAAATAAATAGTTGATTACCTACACTGAACAAAAATATAAACGCAACACTTTTGTTTTTGCTCCCATTTTTTGTGAGCTGGACTCCAAGATCTAAACCTTTTTCTACATGTACAAAAGGCCATTTCCCTCCAATATTGTTCACAAATCTGTCTAAATCTGTGTTAGTGAGCATTTCTCCTTTGTCGAGATGATCCATCACACCCTACAGGTGTGGCATATCGAGATGCTGATTAGACTGCATGATTATTTCACAGGTGTCCCTTAGGCTGGCCACAATAAAAGGCCACTCTGAAACGTGCAGTTTTATCACACAGCACAATGCCACAGATGCGACAAGTTCTGAAGGAGCGTGCTATTGGAATGTTGACTGCAGGAATGTCCACCAGAGCTGTTGCCCGTGAACTGAATGTTAATTTCTCTACCATAAGCACTCTCCGATGGCATTTCAGACAATTTGGTAGTACATTCAACAGGCCTCACAATCGCAGACCACATTTAACTACAGCAGCCCAGGACCTCCACATCCAGCACGTTCACCTCCAAGATCGCCTGAGACCAGCCACCCGGACAGCTGCTGCAACAATCGGTTTGTATAACCAAGTAATTTCTGCACAAACCGTCTCAGAGAAGCTAATCTGCATGCTCATCGTCCTCATCGGGGTTTCGACCTGACTGCAGTTCTTCGTCGTAACTGACTTAAGTGGGCGAATGCTCACATTCGATGGCGTCTGGCACGTCGGAGAGGTGTGCTCTTCATGGATGAATCCCGGTTTTCATTGTCCAGGGCAGACGGCAGACAGCGTGTGTGGCGTCATGTGGGTGAGCGGTTTGCTGATGTCAACGTGTATCGAGTGGCCCATGGTGGCGGTCAGGTTATGGTATGGGCAGGCGTATGTTATGGGCAACGTACACAGATGCGCAGAGATACTGTGACGAGATCCTGAGGCCCATTCTTGTGCCATTCATCCATGACAATCACCTCATGTTGCAAGGCTCTGTACACAATTCCTGGAGGCTGAAAACATCCCAGTTCTTGCATGGCCAACATACTCCCCGGACATGTCACCCATTGAGCATGTTTGGGATGCTCTGGATCGGCGTATACGACAGTGTGTTCCAATTCCTGCAAATATCCAGCAACTTTGCACAGCCATTGAAAAGGAGTGGACCAACATTCCACAGGCCACAATCAACGACCTGATCAACAATGTGAAGGAGATGTGTTGTACTGCCTGAGGCAAATGGTGGTCACACCAAATACTGATTGGTTTTCTGACCCTCTCAGACCGCCACAATAAAGCAAAACTCCATATTTCAAAGGGGCCTTTTACTGTGGCCAGCCTAAGGCACACCTGTGCAATAATCATGCTGTCTAATCAGCATCTTGATTTGCCACACCTGTGAGGTGGGATGGATTAAGTGTTGTGTTTATATTTTTGGTCAGTGTACAAACAAGCACGATTTCTGGCTCTCACAGTCCTGTAACAACTTCTTCAAGAGCCTCCTCTGTCCTCCACTCGTTACCTGTATTAATGGAACCTGTTTGAACTTATCAGTATAAAAGACACCTGTCCACAACATCAAACAGTCACACTCCAAACTCCACTATGGCCAAGACCAAAGAGCTGTCAAAGGACACCAGAAACAACATTGTAGACCTGCACCAGACTGGGAAGACTGAATCTGCAACAGGTAAGCAGCATGGTGTGAAAAAAAATCAACTTTGGGAGCAATTATTAGAAAACGGAAGACATACAAGACCACTGATAATCTACCTCGATGTGGGGATTCACACAAGATCTCACCCCGTGGGGTCAAAATAATCACAAGAACGGTGAGAGAAAAAATTCCATAACCACACGGGAGGGGGGGGGGGGGGGCACCTAGTGAATGACCTGCAGAGAGCTGGGTCAAAAGTAACAAAGACTACCATCAGTAACACACTACGCCGCCAGGTACTCAAATCCTGCAATGCCAGACATGTCACCCTGCTTGAGCCAGTACATGTCCAGGCCCATCTGAAGTTTGCTAGAGAGCATTTGGATGATCCAGAAGAGGATTGGGAGAATGTCATATGGTCAGATGAAACCAAATAGAACATTTTGGTAAAAACTAATTTGTCGTGTTTGGAGGAGAAAGAATGCTGAGTTGCATCCAAAGAACACCACACCTACTGTGAAAGCAACATCATGCTTTCGGGCTCTTTTTCTGCTAAGGTACCAAGACGCACCGCCCGAGCAATGAAGGAGTGGTTTTGTAAGAAGCATTTCAAGGTCCTGGCGTGGCCTAGCCAGTCTCCAGATCTCAACCCCATCAGAAAATCTTTGGAGGGTGTTGAAAGTCTGTGTTGCCCAGCGACAGCCCCAAAACATCACTGCTCTGGAGGAGATCTGCATGGAGAAATGGGCCAAAATACCAGCAAGTGTGTGAAAGACTTACAGAAAACGTTTTACCTCGGTCAATGCCAACAAAGGGTATATAACAAACTATTGAGATGAACTTTTGTTATTGACCAAATACTTTTCCACCATAAATTGCTAATAAATTTGTTTAAAATCAGCTGACTAAATACTTTTTTGCCTCACTTGTACGTATGTAAACATTGGATGGACGGCAAATACAGCTTATGGGTAAAAAAAAAAAGATGATAAAATCAAGGACTGCATAAATAATGAAATCTTTTATAGCACAGTGGAACCTGTGTCCAAGAATGCTCCTGTTCACGAACAATTCAGTTTACGCACAATTTTCTGACAAATATTTCTTCGGTTCACTAACTATGCTTCATTTTGCAGTCACAGCATTCACACAGAACGTTCAGTTCTGCTTGCTCTCTCAGAGCATGAATGTTGTTGGCTCTGTGCTTCATGTATTTCAAAGATACACATCTTTTGTTGTTGTTTTTTTATACCCTAAATAGGCCTCAGTATGGATCCCACGCAAGTGATTGTGCTAATTAGGAAGCCCTGGTCGCGTCCGGTGAGCTCTCGCTGGCCAGGCTAGCTGCTTTGCTCCCACGGCTCAGACACTGCTTGTGCACATAACAGAGGGCCGCAGGATGGCAAAGGTTTTTTTTCTTACACGTAAGCCCTACAAAGACGGCCCTGCCCACCGCCCGAGCTGGGGTGCAGGCAAGTCATCCAGCAGGAGGCTACCAGCTCGGCATTTCGACTAGGCCTGGGGCCTGCTGTCCACTCCTTGCCAAGCATCTGCGTCGGCCATGCATGAAGGTGCATGCATGAAGGTGAAACGGTTCTGGGGCTGAAACAAATTTTATTTCCACATGGAAAATGTGCTAAGGTTCATGAACATTTTGGTTTACAAAGAGTCTCGGAGCCAATTAAGTTCGTAAACCGAGGTTCTCCTGTATATTATTTTTTCTTGCATCAACCACCAATTTGAGCGCTTTAATGCGCAAAACTTTTTGATTTATCAAAGGCAATTTTGCATTCAACGTGATTATACAGCACAAACTTTGTACCACCATATGCTGACATAAAAAAAAAAAACAATGGCATGGCAATGACACAATCACAGGTATGTTGTATGCTGTTTTAGCTTGAGATGATGTACCATTAAGGATGGCAGTTGCCATCGAGGATTTGTGTCTATACCTGACATTCCATGCAGTCGTGAAGTCAGGATTAAGCAGCAACAAGGTGGACGTGATATCCACTAAAGCTGAGGGAAAACAAACGTTATCATTAATGGAGATTTGTTCTGTAATCATTATTCATAAGTGTTTCCTTCTAACATTCAATGAGACAAGGAACATACTTTACATTTCTTTCATGTGTTTAAATGTTTACACCCCCAAACAAAAATATCACAAAAAGTATATGCACTGAAAAATGATAATCTCATCTCAGTTTACTCAGAAATGTACTCACACAGTGTGAAATCTGGGCCTACAAAGCTACACTACTTTTTGTGTTAATTGTATGTTCTGCTATCTAGCGGAAGTGCATTTAATTGCTCTGCCTGTTATTATAAATTGCTGGCATATATACAAATTCATTGTTATATTTTTTTCGGCAAATTAAGTGAAATTCGATAATTTCCTGTGGCACACCTGATGATCTCTCATGGCACACTTATGTGCCACAGCACAGTGGTTGGGAATCACTAATTTATAACAATGGATTGCATTTACACCGAAGGTATACCCAGTCAAGGGGAGAGCGAATGTACCATATTTTCACGACCATAAGGCACATTTAAAAGTCTTAAATTTTCTCCAAAATGGACAGGGTGCCTTATTATGCGACACGCCATGTGTGTGCACCGAGGTCCAACATCCATAAATGTTGTGTGATGAGCGCTCCGCTTGACCAAATTATTATTTTTTTGACCGCTTGACTGACTAGGAGCATTTCCTGCCGACACGCTGCTTATACAGAGGAAAAGCGGACGTGGCTGAGGACAGCATGCGGACGTAAAGGGGGAAGGGTGCGTGGAGGAGGACTCTAAAGCCACACCCCCAGTAGGTATATAGCGCCGGGGTGTGCATTGTACAAAACATCGGTTTGGCTACAATGGCACCTACAAAGAGACACGCTTACGAAGCACAGTTAAAGCTGCAAGCTGTCAGTTACACGGAGAAACATGGGACTCGAGAAGCCGCGAGAGAATTCAAGATAAACAAATCCATGGTTCGCAAGTGGAGGATGCAGGAAAACGAGCTTCGCCAAGTCAAGAAGACGAAGCTGAGTTTCCGCAGAAACAAGGCGAGGTGGCCCGAGTTGGAAGACCAACTCGAGCAATGGATTAATGATCAAAGAACAGCCGGGAGAAGCGTCTCTACAGTCACCATTCGACTGAGGGCAATAACGCTTGCAGAAGAAATGAAAATCGAACATTTTCAAGGTCTGTCTTGGTGCTTTCGTTTTATGAAACGGCGCCATCTATCCATCCGGGCAAGGGCTACCGTGGCGCAGCAACTTCCGGCGGATTACAAGGAAAAACTGGCCATCTTGCGCTCCTACTGCAGTAAAAAGATTGCCGACAAACACATCCAGCTCAACCACATCACCATGGACGAGGTGCCGCTCACTTTCGACATCCCAGTGAACCGCACTGTCGAGAAGAAGGGGACCAGCACGGTAGCGATACACACAACGGGGCACGAGAAGTCGGCTTTTACTGTTGTGCTTGGTAGCCATGGTAATGGACAGAAACTGCCACCTATGGTGATTTTTAAGAGGAAGACGCTGCCGAAAGAAAAGTTACCAGCCGAAGTCATCGTTAAGGGCTGGATGGACGAGGAGAAAATGAGAGAGTGGCTGAGTGTGGTGTACGTAAAGAGACCGGATGTTTTTTTTCCACGCGTCACCGTCCCTGTTGATCTGTGACTCCATGCGCACCCATCTCTCAGCCGCTGTGAAAAACCAAGTGCAGCAAATGAACTCTGAGCTTGCTATCATTCCGGGAGGCTTAACTAAGGAACTCCAACCGCTGGACATCGGTGTAAACAGGGCGTTCAAAGTAAAGTTGCGAGCGGCGTGGGAGCCATGGATGACAGATGGCGAACACAGCTTTACTAAGACTGGGAGGCAACGCCAGGCGAGTTACGCCACCATGTGTGAATTGATTGTGGATGCTTGGGCTAATGTATCTGCTTTGAGTGTTGTCCGAGCTTTCGCAAAAGCCGGCATCATTGCTGAACAGCCCCCCAGCAACGAGACTGACTCTGACGAGAGGGAACCCGGCATGTTTGTTGGAGAACTTGGCCAGCTGTTCATCGCGGATACAGAAGATGAGGACTTTGATGGATTTGTGGATGAGGATTGATTTAAAAAAATAACGTGAGTACGTTGTTAAATACTTCAATAAATTACTACCGAACTCAGTTTGGCTCCCGCTGCCTTTTTAAAAACATTGTTTTAGCGTGCATGCATGCTACCGTATGGTTTAAGCTTGGATATGTTTTACCATGCCTGCGCGCAATAATACGGTGCGCCTTATGTATGTGTTAAATACAGAAATAGACCCGTAACTGAGACTGCGCCTTTTAATACGGTGCGCCCCATGGTCGTGAAAATACGGTATATTATTGTGTAGCATGTATGTTGTGGCACATGTAAATAAATACAGTGCTTATCAAATTTATCACAAAAATAAACCCCTTTATGATCTTTATGACCCCTGTCATGAAGTGCTTTAAAGTGAACTTTTTCAATTTCAGTGAGCTCTCAAAGTTTTACCATATTGGACATTTTCAACTAGATTACACCCTTTTTATACCCAAATTTGAGTTGGTTGAGTACGCTTCTTTGAAAAGTCAGAAAATAATCAAGCATTACATCATGTCAGTTTTTTGTAAAACAGTAAATTTGAATAGTAATTTCTCATGTATAACGCGCATTTTCCCCAAAAAATATTGTCAAAACTCAATAGTGCGCATTATACATAGGTATAGGGGCAAATGGGGGAGAAAACAAACAAACAAAAAAAAAACTTTCACAATTTATAAATGTATGCCGCCACCTAGTGGTTAGGCAAAAGCTGTACACTTTCATTCCAAAATGCCACCGCCAGCTAGTGGTTGTAAAAAAGGTGTAGCCTACACTTTCATTCCAATATGAGAGGGGTACATATGACTGCATATATGTACATTTGTGCTGATAAGTTTACATACCGTAGCAGAATTTGTGAAATATTATTATATATTTTTTTGTTGTTTTTTAAAATATGACTGATGACTGAACAACAACCATCATTAATTTTTTATGGTTATGTTATGTTTATTGATAATGCTTTTCTGAAACCTTTGACCGTTTAATTTGAATCCCATTAAAATAAAATGTCTTTTGCCTGGTCCTTCATGTTTTCTTGAAAGAATTGTACCCATCTTACAAATTCTGCCTGGGTAATCAAACATATGAGCACAACTGTGTGTTTTCTAATTTACTAAATAAAAGTAGGGCTGTAAATTTAAAAAAAAGAGCAAGTAAAAAAAAAAAAGGATTAAGTGTTCAAACAAAGTGCTTAACTTCAGAAGATTTATTTGAAAAAAACTAACAAAATAGATAATACTTCATGTTTTGATCATATGGGTAGAAGCAAAATCATGCATTGTAAAAATGCATTATACAGTGGTAAAAGGGTTTTCCAGAATTTTGAGGTCAATTTAGGGAGAGCGTATTATACAAAGTGCGCATTATACACAAGAAATTACGGTACCTTAAAATATAAATTTGGTTTCTTCATGATGGCAAAATAAAAAAAGACATTTGTAATAAATGTTTACAATCTTCATAGTATTGCTTTAGAAAAACATTTATTCCATTCATCCATTATCTTCGGCTTATCGTCTTGTGGGGGCAGCAGCTTCAGCAGGTTAGCCCAGACTTCCCTCTCCTTAGCCAATTTGTCCAGCTCTTCCGGGGGGATACCGAGGCGTTCCCAGGTCAACCGGGAGACAGTTTTTCCAGCGTGTCCTGGGTTGTCCCCGGTGCCTCCTCCCGGTGGGACATGCCCAGAATACCTCAACTGGGAGGCGTCCAGGGGGGGCATCCTAACCAGGTGCCAGAGCCACCTCATCTGACTCCTCTTTATGAGGAGGAGCAGCGGCTCAACTCTGATGACTCTCCCGGATAACAGAGCTTCTCATCCTACCTCTAAGGGACAGCCAGGACACCCTGCGGAGGAAACTCATTTCGGCCGCTTGTACCCATGATCTTGTTCTTTCTGTTACGACAGCTTGTCAGTGTAGATGAGCGTAGAAAGTAGATCGACCAGTAAATTGAGAGCTTTGCCTTTCGGCTCGGCGGCGCCTTCTCCACGACAGACTGATGCAGCGCCCGCATCACTGCAGAAGCTGCAACAAACAATCCGCCTGTCGATCTCCCGCTCCATTCTTCTCTCATGAACAAGACCCCAAGACACTTGCACTCCTCCTCTAGTGGCTGGATTTCCTTTGACCAGAAAGGGCATTCCACCCTCTTCCGAATATGGATCATGGGTTCAGATTTGGAGATTTGATTTTCATCCCAGCTGCTTCACACTCTGCTGTAAACTGCTCCAGCGAGAGTTGAAGATCGCGGCTTGACGAAGCCATCAGAACCACATAATCTACAAAAAGCACAAATTTAATACTTAGGCCACCAAACCAGACCCTCTCAAGGCCTCAGCTGCGCCTAGAAATTTAAAATTTTCTAAAAAGAATTGGTGACAAAGCACAGCCTTCGCGGATGCTGACTCTCATTGGAAACAAATCCAAATGACTGTAGGCAATGCAGACCAAACTCTGACACCGTTCGTACAGGGACCGAAAAGGCCCTATTAAGGAGTCGGGTACACCGCACTCCTGGAGCACCTTCCACAGGAATCCCCACAGGACACAGTCGAAAGCATTCTCCAAGTCCACAAAGCACATGTAGACTGGCTGGTAGGGCTGTAACGATACACCAAGGTCACTATTTGATAGTGACCATGATTTCTGATACACAATTCGAAAACTCGACTATTTATTTTGAGCAGAGAATTATACATGATTGTAACCCAAAAAAAGTAACCGAGTACGTAAACTTCGGTCTGTGCTGTAAACTAGAAATTAAATATCAAAATATACAAAAACAGAAACTTTTCTCTAACAAAATAAATACTGTTTAAAAAATACTCAGAACTGTGGCGTTTATGATACGGACCTGCTTTCTGTTCCATAAACTGCAACAATGTAAAAATTTAAATAACAGACTTCCTACCCGATTTTCAAACCAGAAATTAAATAACTAAATAATAAAAAAAAAAACAACAATAAACACCCATCCATCCATCCATTTTCTGAGCCGCTTCTCCTCACTAGGGTCGTGGGCATGCTGGAGCCTATCCCAGCCATCATCGGACAGGAGGCGGGGTACACCCTGGACTGGTTGCCAGTCAATCGCAGGGCATATACAAACAAACAACTATTCACACTCACATTCACACCTACGGGCAATTTAGAGTTGTCAATTAACCTATCATGCACGTTTTTGGGATGTGGGAGGAAACCGGAGTGCCCGGAGAAAACCCACCCAGGCACGGGGAGAACATGCAAACTCCACACAGGCGGGGCCGGGGATTGAACCCCGGTCCTCAGAACTGTGAGGCAGACACTCTCACCAGTCGCCCACCGTGCCGCCCAACAATAAACAAATAAAAAAAAAATAATAAAAAAAAAACTCTTGCCCAGGAGTTGCCACACCACAGCAGAAGACAAATATTTAGGATTTAACAAATCTAAATAATTTTGGTAATCCTAATTGACCTAAAACCGGAATTTCAAGTCAGGGGGGAAATGACTGCATCTGCTGTTCTTGGTTGGCCTTTTAGGGACAGTGTGGTGCGATGCATGGAGTGACATGATTACAGTAAGCAAGCTTTAAAAAAATAAAAATAAATAAAAAGAGTAGAACAACATCAGGCTACAACTTGAATTAAACTCGTTTTTGACTGATTAGGAAGAATATATCAGACATGCAAAAACCAAAGCATGAAAATGGTGACAAAAAAGAAAACATGCCACCGCAAAGAATCTTTATTATTATTATTTTTTATTTTATTTTAACATAAATGAAGAAATCTGGAAGATTATGAGGACTACAATAAGGCAAAATCCACAAATTTTCTTCACGCAGAAAAACATTTATTTACACCACTCAAGTACATGTTGATGTAAAAATCTAAGATGATAAGTAAATTTGCCTAATTTCTTTGCTTTTTTGTTTTGGCCTCCAACATGAGCCAGCGCCAGACCACCTGCACCTGATGCCTACTTCAAGCTGTGCCACATGAATAGCATCCTCCTCTTTAAGCACTCTCATTCTGGAAAATAATTGACTAAAATCATTGTCTGTTTCAGTTCATTTTTCACTATTACCAACTTCAAAGGCTAATCCCAAATGCATCATCCAGGAAAATATTAAGTACAGTGTTTTTCTGTTTTTATTGTCAATTTCTGAATTTGAAGTTAATGCATTCTATGTTGTGACATAATCCCTAACATTGCACCATCGCTTAATACATTTAACATTAACATGCGTAAACTAATTCGATAATTGTAGGCGCGTTTCCTAATTAATACAAGATTTACTAGCAGATCAGCTCTTGTCGTCGATGTTACGTATGCCTCGCAATTTTCAGTTTAATTACAAAATCGTTACAGCCCTACTAGTTGGGCGAACTCCCATACACCCGCCAGAACCCTGCTGAGGGTGTAGAGCTGGTTAAACTGTTCCATGGCCAGGACAAAAGTCACACTGCTCCTCCTAAATTTGAGGTTCGACTTCCAAACGGACTCTCCTCTCCTACACCTCCAAAAGACCTAATCAGGCAGGCTATAAAGTGTGATCCTCCTGTGGATGGAACACACCCTACTGTCCCTCTTCTTAAAAGTGGGGACCACCACCCCGGTCGGCAGATTCAGAGGTACTGTCCCCGACGTCCACGCGATATTGCAGAGGTGTGTCAAACAGGACAGACCAAAAACATCCAGAGCCTTTAGGAATTCCAGAAGGATTTCATCCACCGCCGGGGCCCTGCCACCGAGGAGCTTTTTATCCAACTTGGTGACCGCAACTCCAGAAATAGGAGAACCTGCATCAGAGTCCCCAGACTCTGCTTCCTCATGGGAAAGCGTGTCGGCAGAATTGAGGTCTTCGAAGCATTCGGCCCACTGACTCACAACGTCTCGAGCTGAGGTCAGCAGTGCCCCATCCCCACTATACACACTGTTAATGCTGCATGGCTTCCCCTTCCTGAGACACCAGATGGTGAACAGAAATTCCTCAAAGCCGTCTGGAAGTCTTTCTCCATGGCCTCACCGAACTCTTACCACACCAGAGTTTTTGCCTCAGCGAGCACCAAAGCTGCGTTCTGCTTGGCCAATCAGTACCAATCAGCTGCCTCCAGAGTCCCAGAGGCCAAAAAGGCCCAATAGGAGTCTTTTTTCAGCTTGATGGGATCCCTCACCGCTGACGTCCCCCAACAGGTTTGGGGATTGCCACGACAGGCATAAGGGCCACAGCTCTGGTCGGCCCCTCAACAATGGAGGCACGGAACATGGTGCACTCGGACTCGAGGCGCCTGTCTCCACCGGGACAGGGTCAAAGTGTTGAGTTGAAACTCCTGACAGGGGACTCTGCCAGACATTCCCAGCAGACCCTCACAATACGTTTGGGTCTGCCAGGTCGGACTGGCATCTTCCCCCACTATCGGAGCAAACACACCACCCCTCTCTTCACCAAAGTATCCAAGACATGCGGCCCCAAGTCCAATGACACGACCACAAAGTTGATCATTGAACTGCAGCCTTGGGTGTCCTGGTGCCAAGTAAACACGTGGACACCCTTATGTCTGAACATGTTATCGACAATCTGTGCCAAGCACACAAGTCCAATAACACAACACCGATTGGGGAAGGGGGGTTGCGGGCGTTCCTCCAAATCACACCCTTCCAGGTATCACTGGAAGCAAAAAGAGGGAGTTCCCAGCAGAATGAGGGAGTCCTCAGCGGGAGCATTCTCCACCACCACCTCCAAGGACTCAAAAAAGGGTGGGTACTGCAGTTTGGTGCATAGGCACAAACAACGGTCAGTACCCGTCCCCCCCACCCGAAGACGGAGGGAGGCTACCGTCTCATCCACGGGACAACCCCAAAATACAGGCACAGAGTCGGGTGGCAATAAGTATGCCCACAAACCTACTTGGCGCTTACTGGGCAACTCCAGAGTGGAATAGAGTCCAACCCCTCTCAAGAGGACTGGTACTGGAGCCCAAGCAGTGTGTCGAAGTGAGCCAGATTACACTACAGTCCCCTCCAATAGTATTGGAATGGCAAGGTGAATCCCTTTGTTTTTGTTGTATACTGCAGACATTTGGGTTTCAGATCAAAAGATGAATATGAGACAAAAGTTCAGAATTCCAGCTTTTATTTCATGGTATTTACATTTACATGAGCTTGTGTTTTTGATCATAAGCAGATGCTTGGTTTCTCCATACTTTGGCCTTTCCATCACTTTGGTAGAGGCTAATCTTGGTCTCATCAGTCCATAAAACTGTGTTCCAAAACCTTTGTGGCTCATCTCAACTCGTCTTTGCAAAATCCAATCTGCGCTCCGGATTCTTTTTGCTAATGGGAGGTTTGAATCTTGTGTTATGGCCTGTATACTTCCCTCAAAGTCTTCTTCGAACGGTGGATTGTGATACCTTCACCTCTGCCCTGTGGAGGTTGGCAGTGATGTCACCGACTGTTGTCTTTGGGTGTTTCTTCACAGCTCTCACAATGTTTCTGTCATCAACTGCTGTTGATACCCTTGGCCGACCTGTTCAATGTCTGTTGCTTAGTGTACCAGTAGTTTCTTTCTTTTTCAGGACATTCCAAATTGTTGTATTGGCTAGGCCCAATGTTTGTGCAATAGCTCTGATCGATCTTCCCACTTCTCTGAGCTTCAAAATAAATTTACTTTTCTGTCATTGACAGCTCTCTGGTCTTCATGTTTTCTTAACAGCAAATTCAGTTTTCACAGGTGAAACCCAAAGCGAAAAACAAGCACAATCCAATGTTTAAGCAATCAATCTAAAAGGCAAGACCTGAGCAACGCGAAACAACACATCAGTCACATGTTCCAATAGGTTTTTAAATAAAAGCTGGACTCCTGAACTTTTATCTCATTCATCTTTTGATCTGAAACCCAAATGGCTTCAGTATACAACAAAAACAAAGGAATTGACCTTGCTGTTCCAATACTTTTGGAGGGAGCTGTATCTCTAGTCGGAACTTCTCAACCTCGCACACCAGCTGGGGCTCCTTCCTTGCTAGAGAGGTGACATTCGATGTCCCTAGAGCTAGCTTCTGTAGCCAGGGACCGGACTGCCGAGGTCCCCGCCTTTGGCCACCACGCAGCTCGTTTTGCACCCAACCTCCTTGGCCTCTACCCCAGGTGGTGGGTTCAGAGGAGGGCCCGGTGACCCACGTTCGGGCGAGGGAAAACACCACATATCGTCATCGCCATGAGCAGGTCTTTGAGCTGTACTTTCTCTGGCCCTTCACCAAGGACGTGTTTGCAATGGGTGATCCCACCAGGGGCACAAAGTCCCAGACAACTTAGCTACTTGGATAATTGGGACACACAAACGCCTCCACCATGATAAGGTGACAGCTCAGGGAAGGGTAATGTGTATCAGTTAATATTCAAACTGTAACCCTGTAACAACTACAGCTAATGCTGATTTCAGCATCTTTGGAGCGTATAATAAGTGTCTCTGATTTTGCAGATCTCAACTAAACAAAGGAATACCGTGTGTAAACAAGTCCTGACAGCCCTGAACTATTTTTTTTAGCATCATAAAGTGGTCTGGCTTGACATTTGTCAGGTTGACTTTGTCTAAATACAGCAACTTGATGAGGTTTTGTTGTTGTTGTTTGCTTTTCATTAGTTTGGTTCTAGACAAAATTCTATGTTGACTGGATGTTCACTGGAGTCAGTTACCTTCCTTATCCAGCCAATGTTTACGCTGGCGGTAGAGTAACAGCTTGTTGTGCACATATGGTAGCAGAAACTTGACACACCAGCTCTCAACACCCAACTTGTTCTCCACCACCACGATGGGACTGCGGTTGTAACGTCCCTCTGGACATGGAATCACACCAATCTCATCACTGGGGAAGGAGACAATGGATTTAGGGCTGAACTAGTATATTTTTTATTTGTGTAGTAACAACACAGGTAAGAATTGTATGCAGGGAATGTTCTTCTGTATGCCAATGGAAAATGATAAGTGACAAAACGTGAACAGGTGACTAGTGTTAAACACAGTTAATGAATAATGGGATCAGTGAACATTTCTATGCCTAAATATCATGTGAAGATTTATAATTTTGCCTTGAAATAATTGCATCGGCTTTACTGGCCACACAGTTCCAATATGATATGTTTCACAACCTTTACTGATACAAGGTAGACATTTTACAATGGAAAAACATTCATCACACACCAACTATCAAAAATGTCACAAAAGGACATGAGTCATTTTCATATAATTTCATCAATAACGGTGAAGACATGGCGCACTGAATTTCCTTTTGAAAATCAAATTTTACTGATGTCAGTATTTGAATGAGTGGCAGTTAAAAAGGTCATAATAGTTTCAAAGAAAAAAATTGTCCGAAGTGATATTTTTCCAACTTTTCATGTCATTTGTCTTTTCTGTTAGGTGTCTGTAATGAAGTTTCACGATTTGCAACGTTTTCTGAAGATACTCATTACATTTTTTGACCGATAGGATTTTTCTCCGATTGCTTAAGAAGGCTTTTACATGGAAACTAACATGAATGCCTCTTAGTGTCTTCAGAAAATTTTTGGGTTCTGTTCCAAACGGTCCTTTTTTTTCTTTTTATCTTTAATACCACTGGAGAAAGCCTCACTATGTTGTTGCAATACACCAGAGGGACCTGTCAGCTACGAGAATGAGGCAGCAATTTTGCATTGACACAACAGCAGACAGCAAAACAAATGTTACTTCTGAGACATGAATATGCATGAATTTATGAAAGCGTCAGAGCGATTACATCTTTACCGTTATTATGATTGTAGACAGACAAGTGGGCAATAGGATCATAGGATCAATTATGCACATGTATCCGCAGAGAGAGAGAGAGGAAAAAAAACGTAAACTGCAACTTTTTTTCCACAGATACTGATAAATGAAATTTTTTTTCATGGTTTATATCAAGGGCTTGCAACAATTTTGAGGCCGAGGACCCCCAAACTGATGGAAAGCTGGAGCTGAGACCCCTTATGTATAGTGTATATACAGTGCCACCAAAAAGTATTCGCAACCCTTCACTTTTTCCACATTTTGCTGTCATAGACATATTCTAAAGATGATTTGAGCATAGATTAAAAATTATTATTCGTTTTTTTAAACTACATAAAAGATCCCATAATGACAAAGTAAAAAAATATTTTCAGACATATTGAAAATATAAACATTTCAACAATAGGTACATAAGTATTCACACCCTTGGCTTAATATTTTGTTGAAACACCTTTGGCACCAATCACAGCCTTAAGTCTTGTGTATGTCTCTACGAGCTTCGCACATCTGTTTTGGGGTATTTTCTGCCATTCTTCTCTGCAGATCCTCTCAAGGTCAGTCAGGTTGGATGGGCAGCGTCGGTGGACAGCCATTTTTAGGTCTTTCCAGAGCTGTCGATTGGATTCAAGTCCAGGCTCTGGCTGGGCCACATTCACAGGCTGCTCCTGAAGCCACTCCTTTGTTATCTTGGCTGTGTACTTTGGGCCATTGTCATGTTGGAAGGTGAATTGATGCCCTTGTCTGAGTTCCAGAGCACTCCGGAGCAAGTTCTCTTGAAGAATGGCAGCTGTCATCTTACCCTCTATGCGGACTAGCCGCCCAGTTCCTGCAGGCAGAAAAATAGCCCCACAGCATGAGGCTGCCACCACCATGCTTCACATCCATAGTGTGAAGTTACCCAGGTGATGAGCAGTGCCTCTTCTTTTCCAGACATTTAGTATTTTTAAGAAAATCTTTTTAGCAATTCAGGCCAAAAAGTTCTATTTTGGTTTCATCAGACCAGAGAATTTTGTTTCTGCAGGTCTGAAAATCCTTAAGGTGCCTTTTGGCAAACTCCAAGCGGGCTGCTATGTGTCTTTTAGTGAGAAGTGGCTTCCGACTGGCAACTCTACCATAAAGGCCTGATTGGTGGAGTGTGTTAACAATAGTTGACGACCTGAACAGTGCTATCTCCGCAAGGGAACACTGGAGCTCCGCCTTAGTGACCATAGGGTTCTTGTTCACCCTCTCTGACCAAGGCCCTTCTTCCCCAGTTACTCAGGTTGGTCAGGCAGCCAGATCTAGGAAGGGTCCTGGTGGTTCCAAACTTCTTCCATTTCCGAATAATCGAGACCATAGTGTTTTTCGGGATCTTCAATGCTGCTGAAATTCTTTCGTATCCTTCCCCAGATTTGTGCCTTAACACAATCCGGTCCCGGAGGTCTGCAGACAATTCCTGAGACTTCATTGCTTGGTTTCTGCTCTGATATGCACTGCCAATTATGAAACCTTATGTAGACAGGTGTGTGCCATTGCAAATACTGTTCAATCAACTGAATTTACCACAGGTGGACTCCATTCAAGTTGTAGAAGCATCTCGAGGATCATCAGTGGAAATCAGATGCACCTGAGCTTAAGTTTGAGTGTCATAGCAAAGGGTATGAATACTTAGGTACCCATTATGTTTGAAAGTCTAAAAATATGTCATTATGGGATATTTTAGGTAGATGTTTTTTTTTTAACAAAACTACTCAAATCAGCTTTAGAATAAATTTAACATAGCAAAATGTGGAAAACGTGAAGGGGTGTGAATACTTTCTGGTGGCACTGGAATTGTATTTTTATCAAACTGGTCATATATCAGAATGCCTTTTTATTCATATAAAGTATAAAAAGTTAAATAGTACTATACTAATGCCATATGATTTATAATTATGTATAAAATATATGTAATGCAATAGAATAAAACAAAGCCATTTATTGTCACTATACACAAGTACAATGAGACTGAAATGAGATGTGATTTATACTGTAAATGTACTTTGTTATTGTGGAAAGAGTATTGATAACTCAATGAAAAATGTTTTTCTTCACGAACTTTAATAATACACAGGTTCAAATTAGACTTTACACCGATCTGATCAGTGTGATCGGTATCGGACGATAATTAGCATTTTATGCTGATCGGCTTTCATGTCATATTTCGCCAATCCGATCAACTCCGCGCAAGACATTTAAATCGGTGTAATTTAATTACAGTAAGTTATCACACATTATTTCTGTCATGTTGTAATGTTGATCTGACCTAAACTTATGTCAGTGGCCAATCCTTGAATGCCCCCTAGAGGTCATTGATGTTTTAACTTTTGTCTAAAATGCTCGAGAATAATTTTGAGCTGGGATGAGCTCCAGCACGCCCACGACGCTAGTAAGGATAAGCGGGACAGAAAATTGATGGATGGATGGATACAGTACACAAGTATATACAATAAATGAACAAGTCATAAAGTACACAAGTATATACAATAAATAAACAAGTCATGTAAATGGAAACATTGCTCCATCTTGTGATCAGATCGGTTATCGTTTTTTTAAAATTGCTGATCGGCCCCAAAAAGCCTGATCGTGTAAAGCCTAGTTCAAATAGTCACGTTTTTTTTTTTTTTTTTTTTTTTTTTTTTTTTTTAAACAATGTAAGAACAGGCGAGGCCGACTGGTGAACACATCTGCCTCACAGTTATGAGGAACAGGGTTCAAATCCGTTCTCCGCCTGTGTGAAGTTAGCATGTTGTCCCCGTGCCTCCATGGGTTTTTTCCACGTACTCCGGTTTCCTGCCACATCCCAAAAACATGCATGGTAGGTTGATTTCCAAACTCTAATCTGCCCATAGGTTTGAATGTGAGTGTGAATGGTTGTTTGTTTATATATGCCCTCCGATTGGCTGGCGACCTGTTCATGGTGTACCCCGCCTCTCGCCCGAAGATAGCTGGGATAGGCTCCAGCATGCTCGCGACCCTAGTGAGGAGAAGCGGGACAGCAAATGGATGGATGGAAGAACAGGCGATCATTCATGTTAATGTTTATTTAAACATTTGAGAGATTGCCCTGCCGAAAGAAGGAGGCCCGTTGTGTGTTTTGATGTTCATTCCATTTTTAGATTTAGTTTATTGTCCAGTGAGCTAAAGTTGTAAAGGAAGATGCATAGGAGTGGCGTTTGCACGGGTTACCTGTTGTTACCTTAGCTTAGGGATACACCATTAATCAAATTTTAATTGTGATAGCGATTTTGGCTGCCGCAATTAAATGATTTTTTATATTTGAAAATGCGGGCACTGCTGCATATGAAAACTGCTTCATTTGCATAAGTGCGCGGAACCTAGTCAGCCAGCCACCAGGAGGCGAGGTGATTAAGACGTCATTGACGCTCCGGGGCGAATTTAAAAATAAAATCCTAAAACGGCTTTGCTGTCCAATGGAGTAATACAGACCCTTTCCAAAATAAAATGTAATATCATGGAAAAGCTTATTTATTTCCATAATTCCATTAAAAAGGTTAAACTTTCATAGATTATAGATTCAGGGCCCACAATTGAACCAATTTCAAGTATTTATTTGTTTAACATAATTTGGGCTTCCCGAAATCAGGAATAAAAAAAAAAAAAATTTTAATACTGTGAAGAAATCAGCCCAAATTTTGCATGCCATAAATGTTTTGAACTGGGTGTTTTAAACACACTAATCATCTACTAAACTTAAAGCACCTCCACAGGTTTCCCCAGGTGTCATTAAATTGCTTCCGTTTGGTTGAATTGTTTCAGTTGGGTTCAGTATGGGAAGGACTGCAGACTTGACAACTGGCCAGAAGACCATCATTGATACCCTCCATAGGATGGCTGGCTGTTCACAGAGTGCTGTGTCCAAGCATATCAATGGAAAGTCTAGTGGAAGGACAAAATGTGGCAAGAGAAGATGCCCCAGCAAAAGAAATGACTGTGGGCTTCAGCGGATTATCAAACAGAAAAGATTCAAGAATCCAGCAGAGATCCAGAAAGAGTGGAATGAGGCGGGAGTCACAGCTTCAAAAACCACCACATTCAGACGCATCCGGGAGATGGGCTACAACTGTCGGGTTCCTCGTGTCAAGCCACTTCTGAGCCTGAGCCAACGTAGGAAGCTCAACTGGGCCTAGGAGAAGAAGGACTGGACTGTTGGCCTGTGGTCCAAGGTCATCTTTTCCAATGAAAGTAAAGAGTGCCCTTCATTCGGGAATCAAGGTCCAATGGTTTGGAGGAAGACGGGGGAAGAACAAAACCCAAGCTGCTTGAGGTTCAGTGTGAAATATCCACAGTCAGTCATGATTTGGGGTGCAATGTCCAGTGCAGGTGTTGGTAAACTTTCTTAAATCCAAGGTCACCGCAACGGTCTACTAGAATGTTTTAGAAGACTTCATGATTCCTTCTGCTGAGGATCTGTATGGAGATGCAGATTTCATCTTCCAGCAGGACCTGGCCCCTGCCCATACCGCCAGAAGCACCAAAACCCAGTTTGATGCTCATACGATCACAGTGCTTGACTGGTCAGCCAACTCGCCGGATCTAAACCCCACTGAGAATCTAAAACATTAAAACATTTAAGGCCTGCAAAATTTGGGCTTATTTCTTCACAGTAATTTTAATTCCTGATTAAAATTATTTGGAAGCCCAAATTATGTAAAAAATAAACAAATACATACTTGAAATTGTCTAAATTGTAGGTCCTGAATCTATAATCTATGAAAGTTTAACTTTTTGAATGGAATTATGGAAATACATTTTCCATGATATTAAAATTTTTGGGAAAGGATCTGTATATGAAGCTCCAGCACGCCCGTGACCCTTGTGAGGAGAAGTGGCTCAGAGAATGGATGGATGGATGGATAGTTTACGTGGGTCCCTATTAATAAGGAAAAATAACACTTACAATATTGTACTTTATTTAAAAAAAAATTTAAATAAAAAAATAAGAGTAATAACCAATAGAATACAGTGAAACCTTGGGTTACAAAGGACCCGTTTTACAAATAATTTAGAGTACGTTGAAAATGTTCATCGAAATATCACTTCTATTTATATACTATTTTCCGTTTGCGAACGGTCTTGGTATCGACAAACAGAAGGATCTCTGTTGCGCTTCTTCTCACACCGTGTAACGATCATTGACTCCGTGCATAAAACATTGCCGTAAGATGAAAAGTAGTTGTCTGCTCAGCTGCATAAGTAGTAAAGCTGTCGCACTGCAGGCAAAAGTTCCGTCTCCGCATCCTTTATCATCCAATCACAAAATTACTAGCTTCCGCATTTGTGATTGGTGTGGTAAAATTAGTCAGAAAATCATTTTATGATCGTCAAAAAAACACTACCTATGGTATGAATGTTATTTATTGAATTGTAGTGTCTCTTTAAGACAACAAACTTTAATGTTGACGTAATCATGTCAAAATATCTTTCCACGCATATGTTGTCTGTAGGCGGAAGCTCCGCCTCTGCATCCTCGATCATCTAATTATAAATCTATTATCGGCTGCGCTTGTGATTGACATGGTAAAAGTAGTCAGACAATAATTTTTGTCAACAAATACTATCTATTCTATGTTATTTATTGAATTGTAGTCTTTTTAGGCAATATTGACTGGTAAATGATTAACTAACAATCTGGTCAGCCAAGTTCAATTCCATAAGACGAGTAGCTAGTAACTCTAATTTCCCTCATGGGATGAATAAACAGCTTCTGCTAAAGAAGAGAACATCTGCAAAACACACTCAAGAAAACCCAAACATGTACAATGTGACGAAAACCAGTTAACGTTGGCAAGACATGAAGAACGCCATCAAATACATTTCTTTCTGCAGTGTTATAGCCAGATTTACCTGTATTTGCCAATGTGTGCTGTAGTGACAAACTTGTCTGTTTAGTTAAAAATAATTAATTAGGGTTACATTTTGATGTCATCTTAATTTTTGGACATTTGTTTAAATTTTTTTAAAAACAAAATCTGAACTGAAATACATTTGTGCAAACATGATTTGGCATATTCTCCTGTCTTTTTTAAAACAAAAACAAAACAAAAAAAGGGGAGTTTAGGGGACAGAGGGACAGGGTGGACAAGGGGAATAGGGGTGAGAACCACAGCAGAACAATATTTAGACAGTCTAGGTATTTGAGCACAAGTCAACAGTCAAATCGTGTTATTTGTGGAGGGGGGGGGGGGGGGGACACACACCCAGTGAGGACATGCAATAACTAACCAAGAGAACAAGATGAGAGAGTACGGAAAAGGGCAGGACAGGACAAGATGTGGGAAATGAGCAAGGCAGTGCTACTGACGAGTTGTGCGGTGGGATTCTTTCAAGGCAGCGAGCCCGTCCAGCGGGGGACCCAACCAGGGGGATGCCACCTACTCCCCAGGACCCAGGGCAGTCCCCAGCCCAACCGAAGCGCCCCGACCAGTTCCAAAGGGAGGAGCACAGGCGCTGGACCAACGACCCCCACCCAGCACGCCCCACCACCACCGCCGCCCCCACCACACCCGGAGAGCATGGGGGACACAGCCACCAAAAGGGCCCAACGCAGGAGCCAGCCGCCACCCAAAAACAGTCATAGCCCGCCAAAAGCAAGCCCATCGTGAGCAAGGACGGGCAAGGGCGCCAAGAGAAGGGAGAGGAGCGGACCCCCATATTTCCGCGGCCCGACAACCGAAGAGGGAGTGGGGGGCCCCAGAAGTCAAACTCAGAGAAATGTGAATTCCTAGCACCCACGCTTACTATGGTTACCTGGTCCCCAACTGGCAACCATTATCCCTGTACCGTGATCATGTGTGGTGGGGTGTCGTGCATTCAAATTGGAGAGACTGACAGGGGTGAGGCGAGATGGTCACAAGGCAATGATGACCTGTAACCGTCTCCCCCACCCAGGCCAACCAGCTTCCCAAAGGATGTGGGAATGTATGTGGTACATTAAAAATCCACCTGGTAAAGGCAATGGCGGCCAGAGACCAGGCTGGAGTCCCGGAACACCTGGCCGAGTGTCCGCCCCAGCCCGACACTGTCCTCCCCCCACAGATGGGTGTATAATGCATTAAAACTGGAGGACCGGCAGGGCAGAGAAGGGGTGGGGCGACCAGACCGGAAACCAGCCAGATGTGCCAATACCCAGCCCGGTGCCCACCCCATAATGCCTCGTGCCAGTCCCCCAGGGGACCCTGAATGAGATGTGAATGTGCGAAGTATATACACTTGTAGCGGACATGCGCTCCGCAAATCGAGGCGCCACAGAGACTCGCGACCACCTGAGAACCCCAGTCCTCCACGCTGCCCCGCTGTGAGACGGCGACGAGGACAGTGCCTGGTGTACGTCAAGTGGACCTTAAACTAATTAGCAGCTTCCTGTCAAATCTTGATTCCTGTCTTCAAAAGACACCTTCCCGGACCAAATGGTTGGGGAAGACTATGTGGTTAATCTTCACCCATGTGCCTGAGGCTCCACCCACTGGCGTTGAGAGGAACTGCAAGCGCCAGAACTTGTGGACGTGCCTTTGATGTTTGTTAAGGGAAGATAAAATGTCCGTTTTTTTATCTTGCAAACTCTGTAGGAATATTCCAACTGTATGCCTTTGTGTCTGTGTCCCCATTCTCACTTTGACAAGTACTCGGCATGATTTTGAAAGCTGTTCATCAGAATCAGAATCAAACAGTACGAAATGTTCTATTGAACAATAAGCAACCCACCTGCCACGACCAAAATTTAAACAATGATTCTATGCTTGAGAGTACAAAGTTGGGAGTGTTTTAGATTAATATGATTTTAAACCCATTTACTCAAATTTATAGACAAGATTCAGGCTGGTGGGCGTGGTCTAAAAGTCGGCACTCCCTCTTCCTACGCCCCGCCCCTGGGGTATTTAACTCGAAACTCACACCTTTCTCTGGGAGTTGAGTTCAGGCTAGTCTTGTTTTACTTCTCCTCGTACCTTGCTGGCAGCTCGCTAGCTGGGTGGCCTCCGGCCAACTCTCCCCCTTCTTTTGTACCCTTTGTCCTCGGGCGCCTCCAGTAGCCACCACGTGCGCAAACGCCCGCTGCAACCAAGCCGGAAGCGTTTTCGATCGAAGAAGTCGGCCATGCGACTCCGATCGCGCTCCCTAACCACGATCGGTCGTTAGGGCCTCAGCGAGCGACTCCCGGTATCCCGGAAGGGTCCCGTACGCCTCTGAGGGCCAGAGCTCGGCCCGCCATCAGGTCAACCGGCAGGGAAGTTATGAGAGCATCCCAAACGGGACAACAACTTTCCTATTTCTTTTTACTTTATATTTTTGTGCATCTGGTTTTTCTTCAACCAAACCGGCTTCGTTTCCGCCTGAGGTCCAGAGGAAGACCACCCCCAAAGACCAGTTGATCTGCGTTTGTGAGTCGATACTGCAATCCTTACTATGATGTACATCATCATTTACTAGCTTCATACAAAATCCCAACATTAAATGCTCACACGCTCATTTAATTTTAGCCCAGCGACCACACACATGATGTCCTCTTTTCCATTTTCGTACACCTCATGTTCTTACTTTCTTTTACCCTCCGCGTTATTTTCTTTTTGTAGTTTGTAGTTGTGTGTTTCATTAAATAAACCATAAAGTTCCACTCTTGGTCGTATTTTGTGTGTTCTGAGTATAAATAAACCTCTGTAACCTAGGACTCAAAATGTCGTAGAGTGTAGCAACCTCCGGATTATGAGACTGATTAAAGGTTTTTCGTCATTTTTCCAAAAGTATATACTTGCAAAAAGTGACGTGGTGCCCTTTTCCGAGATATGAGTTTGATTTTATCAATTAAATTTAAAATTACGATAAACCGGAAGTAACACAAGCGTCACGCCCAGTTTATTACCTTCTCTTAAATTAATTAAATTCTTATTTGACCTATAACTGCTACACAGTATGTACATAATGTGCAGCGTGTGAGCCATATGAGGTTAGGCTACTGCGGTCCCGGCCCAACCGGCTGGCAGACCACAGAGAAAAGGGGCGCACCCCCTTCCCACCATACAGCTAATCCCCCCCCAAACCGACCATCACCCAGCGACCAGAACAGGGCCCAAAAGGCAGGAGGCTCTGACACCCTACCATAAGCCCCAAGTCATCCGGGGACCCACACACCCCGAGGGAGAGAGGGGCGACAGCCACGGCGGAGCACCCCGGGGGAGAGGGAAGAGGAGGACGCAGCAGAACGGCCACCAAACCGCCACCCAGAGAACAGGACGAGACCCCCGGAGTGGGGCCAGCGAGCACCTCCTCGGCACCCAGGGACGGAAAGCAGATACACAACACGGATACAACCAGAGCCAAGGGGAGGAGGGGGAAACAGGTCCAGCATCCCCAGAGGCCCACACCGCAGATCCAGAAGGATAGGGGTTCAAGTGCATGCAAGTGACCCTATGGCATGCACAGGGCTCACCATTTTCATGAAAGGTGACCAACTTTTCTTAACGTTATCCATTTGCTTATTATGTTTGGCAGTTATTTTCTAGTGTTCTATACTCTATGGCAAGATTTTGCCATTGGTTAATGTTGACAGCTTGTTTATCTTTCCAGTGAACATTATTGTTTTTTTAGTGATTGCTAGAATTACAATTATTGATTGAGCGTGTTTATTTGGAAGATCTATATTTTTTTTAAAAGTCAGCAGCCAAAGATTAGGAGAAATCAGAATTCTACAGTACAAAACTGACACAGGTTTCTGTGTAACTAGCGACCAGAAGCGCTGTACGGATGTACAATGCCAAAGAGCATGAAAATAAGTGTCTGGAGTGTTTTGAAGAGCCCATTTTATGCATACTGCTGCATATCGCGTAACGTCTGATCTATGGAGTACTTTGAACTGGATTGTCTGTAAATGACTGTTTTTTTGTCATTGAGAATGTATTTCTCAATATTTGTGCCTAGTAATCATTGTCATTAGACACTGAGAGTTATAGTTATAGTATATATGTATATAGTTACTTTCTACTGCAGGCCTGTTGGCTTCATTCTGTTTGGAAATAAATGTTTATTCCAAATTGTGGAATGACCCTATTTTTTTCTTTATTATTCAGTATGATTAACTGTCTAGCTAACATCCAGTTGTAGTTCAGTAACATTTTTAAATGCTTTCCTTTTAAAGAAATATATTTCTTAATTTGAACATATTTCATAGACACAAATATTTAAAATGTTGACCAAATTAGTGGCCTTTAGAAATTATGGATTATGCATGTTTAATACAGCATTCAATAATTGTCTTGTACTGCGACAGCGTACAAATACACAATGCTTCAAAATCTAAATTATAATTATGAAGATGATTAAATATAATGTCGATGTTAAAGCACAAGATTGTGATCACATTATGCTTGAAAAACATACATAAATAAGAACATTAAATATAAACGTTAGAATACAATTACAAAAATAATGTTACAGCACTTGTATGCTCTCACAGTGCAAGACAATTATTCAAACGCTGTATTAAATATTTTCAGGCGTGATTTCATAGGACCACTAATTTGGTCAGAATTTAATATAATGTTGTATATAATATATAAATGACGTTTTAATTTGGTCAATAAAGGACGTCGAGAGGACGTCCACACCGACCACATGAACCATATTTCAACCACGTTGAGGCGATCGCACTGTACAGTATACTGTACTTGATTCTTGCCGGGTTAAAATTCATAGAGCACTAACTGAGGTCCAAACAGCCAAAGAAAATAAGACAACTTTGCTTGATTGATGCGCTCACATTCCAGGTTATAGTCCAGGCCCACACAGATGAACAGCGATGACAGCCATTGGACGTGACAGACGAAGCTTTTGTCAGGAAACATCACAGATAATCACACTTACATGTTCGGGTTCCTCTTAAATGCGTTAGTAATGTCTTTAACCACTCTTTGGACCAAGACATCCAGCTCTGACCGCGACTCCGCCATTTTAGGTCACCCAATGACGTAACATAGGCCAGTGTTTCCGGGTCAAATGACAGTACATTGCCAGAGGCGTTATTAGGATTCCCACATCGTTTCCAGGAGGGGCACGCCCCGCTGCAACATGATTGGCTCCTGCGTCGCAGGAAAGGCAGGCTGCGCAGATATAACTAGGTGACCACAGCACATTTCAAAATCAGAATCAGAATCAGAATCAGAATCAGAATCCTCTTTATTTGCCAAATATGTCAAAAACACACAATGATTTTGTCTCCGGTAGATGAAGCCGCTCTAGTACAACAATAGACAGGCATTTTGGCAATAAAAACACACTACAGAGAGTCACCTAGCCTCTATCAATTTAATGGCAACAGGGAAGAAGCTGTTGGAATGTCTGCTGGTCTTAGTTTGCATTGATTGATTGATTGATTGATTGCTAGATCTAAGACAAGAGTGTGCAAAATCCTCTCGGACCCTCCACACCTCTACCTTTGCCCTGTATCGCATCTCAATGTATTCCTTTCGCCTCTACTCGACTCTCTGTCAGTGTCCCACTTCTTCTTAACTAACCTTTTTCCTTGTATGATTTCCTGTACCGTATGGTTCAGAATCAGAATCAGAATCATCTTTATTTGCCAAGTATGTCCAAAAAACACACAAGGAATTTGTCTCCGGTAGTTGGAGCCGCTCTAGTAGAACAACAGACAGTCAATTTACAGAACACTTTGGAGACAGAAAGACATTGACAAAAAAAAAAAAAAAAAAAAAGAAAACAGTCACTGAGCAGTAAAGGGTTGCTAGTTATCTGGTAATGCAGGTAAAAAAAAATTTTTTGGACAATTGTGCAAAAAGATGCAGAGTCCTCTAGCAATAGACTCCACCACCAAGTCTCCTTCTCTCCTTTCCTGTCAGAAAATACACCAAGTACTCTTCTTCCTGCCTCTCTGATCACCTTGGCTGCTGTGGTCCAGTCTTCTGGAAGCTCCTCCTGTCCACCGAGAGCCTGTCTCACCTCTTCCCAAAAAGCTGCACAACACTCGTCCTGTCTCAGCTTCCACCACATGGTTCTCTGCTCTGCCTTTGTCTTCCTAATCTTCCTCCCCACCACCAGAGTCCTTTTACACACCACCATCCTATGCTGGCTAGCCACACTCTCCCCTACCACAACCTTACAGTCGGTAATCTCCTTCAGATTACATCGTCTGCACAAGATGTAATCCACCTGCGTGCTTCTACCTTCGCTCTTGTAGGTCACCCTATGTTCCTGCCTCTTCTGGAAAAAAGTGTTCACTACAGCCATTTGCATCCTTGTTGCAAAGTCTACCAACATCTGTCCCTCTAAATTCCTTTCCTGGATGCCGTACTTACCAATCACTTCTTCATCAACCCTATTACCTTCACCAACATGTCCATTACAATCTGCACCAATTACGACTCTCTCTCTTTCTGGGATGCTCAGAACTACTTCGTCTAGCTCCTTCCAGAATTTCTCTTTCACCTCTAGGTCACATCCTACCTGTGGGGCATAGCTACTAATCATATTATACATAACACCCTCAATTTCAAGTTTCAGCCTTATCACTCGATCTGATACTCTTTTCACCTCCAAGACATTCTTAGCCAACTCTTCTTTTAAAATAACCCCGACTCCATTTCTCTTCCCATCTACACCATGGTCAAATAATGTAAACCCTGCCCCTAAACTTCTAGCCTTACTGCCTTTCCAGCTGGCCTCCTGGACACACACTATATCAACCTTTCACCGAATCATCATGTCAACCAACTGAGATTTTCCTGTCATAGTCCCAACATTCAAAGTCCCCACATTCAAAGTTCTAGGCTCTGTGCCTTCCTCTTCTCTTTCTGCCGAAGAACCTGCTTTCCACCTCTTCTTCGACTTCAACCCACAGTAGCTGACTTTGCAACGGCGCCCTGCAGGTTGACGGCGCCAGTGGCGGACGTTGTTAACCCGGGCCATGACCGATCCGGTATGAAATTCTTTGGATGAATGCTCATACTTGTTTGGCAAAGTTTTAAACCGGATGCCCTTCCTGACGCAACCCTCTGCATTTATCCGGGCTTGGGACCGGCCTACAGTTTGCACTGGCTTGTGCCCCCCATAGGACTGCATTAATAGCTGTAACAACACATCGTCGGCAAACAAAGAAATCTTTTTTACTCCTTCTTTCATTGTTAGTTCTTTAATTTCTTTATTTTGAATAATCCACTGGCTAAGAGTTTCAATAAAAATTGTGACTAAGAGGTGACTAATTGGGCAGCCCTGCCATGTTCCGCATTCCAGTAAAAAGGAGTTTGAAACTCCCACGTTAATCTAAATTCTTGTCCTCAGGTTATAATAAAGAGCCTGTGTTGTCTTAATAAATGAATTCTGAAAGCCAACTTCTTCTAAAACTCTGAACAAAAATGACAAATTCATACAATCAAAGGCTTTTTCTGCACCCCAACCCTACCAATACTGCTGGTAGCTTAATGTCCGTTACATGATTATTACGTGTAAGGTACAGATAATGTTGTCTGGGGTTTGTCTCTGACGCACAAAACCTGTTTCATCAAGACTTATGATTTGTGGTAAAAGTTTCTCGATTCTCTTGGCCAATATATGTGTAAAAATTGTATAATCCTGATTTATAATACGCTAATTGGTCTATAGTTACTCCATTCCAATTCATCCTTTCCTTTGTTTTGAATACGTGAAATTACCCTTCTTTAACACGTTTTTTGTGCCAGGTCAGTCCTACATTGTGTGCAGAATTATTAGGTCTCATTTTTGAGGATTCCATCCATCCATCCATCCATTTTCTTCCGCTTATCTGAGGTCGGGTCGCGGGGGCAGTAGCTTTAGCAGGGACACCCAGACTTCCCTCTCCCCAGCCACTTTATCCAGCGCTTCCTGAGGCGTTCCCAGGCCAGCTGAAGGATGTAGTCTCTCCAGCGTGTCCTGGGTCGTCCCCGGGGTCTCCTCCCGGTGGAACGTGCCCGGAACACCTCACCAGGGAGGCGTCCGGGAGGCATTCGAATCAGATGCTCCAGCCACCTCATCTTGCTCCTCTCGATGTGGAGGAGCAGCGGCTCTACTCTGAGATCCTCCCGGATGACCGAGCTTCTCACCCTCTCTCTAAGGGAGAGCCTGGACACCCTGCGGAGGAAACTCATTTCGGCCGCTTTCGGTGGCTCATCTCGTTCTTTCGGTCGGCCCCGGTGACCCGCGTCCGGGCAAGGAAAACCTGTCCATTTTTTGTCGTCATCATAAGGGGTATTTGAGCTGTGCTTTGTCTGGTCCCTCACCTAGGACCTGTTTGCCATGGGTGACCCTGCCAGGGGCATAAAGCTCCAGACAACTTAGCTCCTAGGACACACAAACCCCTCCACCACGATAAGGTGATGGCTCAAGGAGGGGTTGTTGTCTTCTCTTCCTATATTATTTAGTTATCTTTTCATTTTCTCTTCCTTTTTTTCAGTGACCCCCCTTTTAAACTTCATAGTGTCTGACTGAAATTTAATACTGAAATATCCGTCAGAATATAAAGAACCACAGTGGCAGTATAAAAACTCCACTGTGGCACAGTAAAACTGTTCCAAAGGGATACAGATTCTCCCTTCTGCTTGACCTAACAGCCGAACAGGACAGGTAAAAAAAGAAGAAGACTTTTTTGGCTTTATTTTAGACATCTTCGAGACCCACAATCTTAGTTTTATAGGTATTTGATTCGGAGTGGGTAAAGTTTACTCAGTCACTGATGGTGTAGTGGTACACTCGCCTGACTTTGATGCAGGCAGCGTGGGTTCAGTTCCCACTCAGTGACGGTGTGAATGTGGGTACGAATGGTTGTCCGTGTCTATATGTGCCCTGCGACTGACTGGCGACCAGTTCAGGGTGTAGTCTGCCTTTTGCCCGAAGTCAGCTGGGATAGGCTCCAGCGCCCCGCGACCCTAACCAGGATAAGCGGTGTTGAAAATGGATGGATGGATAAAGTTTACTCAAATTGTCAGGAGCCTGTTTTCCTTCACTGCCATCCCTTTACTTGTCAAACCAGAAGTCTTTTTTCCCCTGCTTTTAATAATTATAAGAATAATATAGCCAATCAAGATGCTATTTGCTTTGCACCCCTTTATATATCAGATGTTTAAACCTAGTTGTTTGTTGTGTTTCAGTTCAAATTGCTCAGTGACTCTCCGTACTGTGTTTTTGTTTTTATGTCAAATCTGTTGTCGAACTAGAGCGGCTCCAACCCCCGGAGACAAATTCCTTGTGTGTTTTTGACATACTTGGAAAATAAAGATTATTCTAATTCTGATTCTGAAATTGTCTAAAGCGATGGCTTACGAACCCGGAGAAGTGACAGTTTGTGGACATGCAGACCAAAAATGCCTACCCAACAGAAACAGAAGAAGGGGCTAATGCTAGCAGGGATGGTTCAGCTAAGGCTAGTGACATGGCACCGAAGGCTCTCCTTTGAAAGACACTCACAGCAACACAACAGACCAAATGGCGAAGGACATCATTAAGATAAATGCACTGCTAAAAGAAACCTCTGAGACACAGGAAAGCAGACTCAACTCCATCCAGGCCACTGCGAGTGCTGTAGAAGCTGAGTCAACTGACTTAGCCACACGCTTAGGAGTTACCGAGTCCCGCATTTACCTTTTGAAAGATTCTAATAGAGCGCTAGAAGCTAAACCCCCAGCCACTCAGTCAAAGGTGGAGACCCTGCGAATGAAGTTGGAGTACTTGGAGATTAGGAGCCGGTGGAACAATCTACATTTTGTTGGCTTTCCAAAGGGTTCTGAGACCATTGTGTTTACGCGCTAAACCATCCCGGAGCTCCTGGGGACCGGTTTTCCTGGAGGCCTGCAGATCGATCACTCACACTGGAGCCTAGGGAAGCATAAACTGGACGGCCAGCCCCCAAGTGCGATCAATATTTGGCTGCAACAATTTCAGGACCAGGAGAGGATTTTGGAGGTGGCACATAAAATATGGGAAGTTACTGTCACGATTTGTAATCGTATGGTATTGGACTGGACCCAAAAGCCGACGGAGGCGGAGAAAGTAGTAGAGAATGGTTTATTTGGGGTTAGCTCAGGGTTTATATATCCAAGGCGTGATGGTGGTCCGAAAAAGAAACGTGCAGGAAGCGGGAGTGCGAGGAGGTGGAAGAGCTTGACAGTGTGGTTGGAGGGGGCAGCGAAGCGGGAGACACAGGAGGCACACTGAGGCGGAGGAGAACACAAGAAGGTCAGTACTTATGCGGGAAGCCAAGCGATCAAATTAAACACTTAGAGATGGGATCTCGAGAGTCGGCCTGTGTACCACGGACGAGTGTGAATACTCTGGCGCTGGATCCCAAGATCTGGCAGGCTTATATGCAGGCAGTTATTAGTGCTAATTGAGAACAGGTGCACGGCAAGGAGGTGATGATTGCTGGAGAGAGAGGGAAAAGCGAGGCACAAAGCCCCACCCAAGCTCCAAAAAGAAACTGCAGGGGACAGATCATGACAGTACAGCCCAACCCCCCCTCCCCCCATCAACGGACGCCTCCTGGCGCCCTTCCAGGCTTCTCAGGGTGGGCCGCATAAAAATCCCTCTTCCACGAGTCATCCAATTTAAGTTTACGAGAGATCCAGGAACGTTCCTCCGGACCATACCCCTCCCAGTCCACCAGGAACTGAAAGCCCCTACCCCGGGGCCGCACATCCAAGATGCGTGACACCGTGAAGGCAGGATGGGGTCGTCGATGACACGGGGTGCAGAGGGGGTACAGACGGATGGCTAAGGGTACTGGTGGAGACAGGCTTGAGCAGAGATACATGAAATGTCGGGTGGATCTTATGTTTATGGAGATTAACAAGTTCAAAATAAATTGCACTGACGTGATGATTGTTTTTGTTTATTAAATCTCTTGGAGTATTTTCTTATTTGACATATACACCACAATTTCACACAACCTATTTATATCAATATTTACAGAATATTTTTATTCCAATTTTTTGGGTGCAGTTTTTGAACATCTCTGGCGGACATTTGTTCACGTTCACCTCACCTCATGTTACTACTTTGATGATAAGTGTTTAACTTGTTTATAGTTGTTGTGTTTTATGTTGGTCGACTTATTTGCTATTCACCAAGTGATGATCATAATTAGTTACAGATATACAGTAGCTCTACTTCAGAAAACTCATCTTGAAAAGACTGAATCCCCCCAATTTTGCTGAGATTGGGTGGGCCACGCATTTGCGTCTTGTGGAAATGGCCAAAGCAGGGCTGTGTCAATTGAGGGCCGGAGGTTTATACTTGCTAATGTCTACGCTCCAAATGTAGGCAACCCTTCATTTTTTGGACAGCTGGAGCTCAGGGTCCGTGAGATGGACCATTATCCCGTCTTATGGGTGGGGATTTGAATCAAGTGATGGATCATATTCTTGATCGTAGCACCCCTTCACAGCGACCACCCAGGACAACCTCCTGACGACAGGGCATGTGTAGTGCTCTGTGCCTGGTTGATATATGGGGTATATTTAATATGAGATTATACCTTTTATTCCTTTCCTGTCTTGGATTGACTGCTTTTCTCTCTCAAATTCATCTGTCTCCTCAGTGAACACCTGTGGTGTTGGCAGCATACTCCCATTAGACCATGCTCCAGTGTTTATGAAAATAACCCCATTTTACGACCCCCAGAGGTCTCCTCAATGGAGGCTCAATTTAAACCTTTTCCTTATTCCTGAATTTGTGTCCATCTTGAAATCAGAGATGAATCTCTATCTTGAGACTAACTGAGCCTCAGCTGCTCTAATGGTGTTGCGTGGGAAGCCTTAAGGCATTCATACGAGATCACATCATTCAATAGAAAAAAAAACATCTAGCATTGCTAAACAAATTGACTGGGAGATGAAGATTGCTTGAGCAGAAACTTCATTTAAGCAAGATATGAGCCCAGCCAAGTTATCCCCCTTGGTGATACTGAAGTGCAAACTAAATTCTGTCGTGGCTCAAAAAATTTAGTTTTCCTTGTTCCGTCTCAGGGACAAGCAGTTTGCGGAGGGGGATAAACCTGGGAAGATGCTGGTTAGACGTATTAAAATGAAGGAAGCCCAGAGTGCCATACAAGCTGTTAAGACACATGATGGAACTCTGGTGTTTGATCCCAATGACATAAACAAAGGGGTAAAGAGAATTTGACATGAGACATTACTTGTCTGAAATGCAGGCTGATTCAGATGAGATCAAACACTTTTTGTCTTCCCTCCCTTTAGCTTCTCGCTCGAACGAACAAGCAGATTTGCTTGACGCTGAAGAGACAAGAACAAAAGTTATTAGAGGTCTCCCAACTGGCAGAGCTCCCGGGGCTGACGATTTATTTCAGAATTCTATATGACTTTGGGGCGGCACGGTGGGTCGACTGGTTAGAGCGTCCGGCTCACAGTTCTGAGGACCGGGGTTCAATCCCCGCCCCCGCCTGTGTGGAGTTGGCATGTTCTTCCCGTGCCTGCGTGGGTTTTCTCCGGGTACTCTGGGTTCCTCCCACATCCCCAAACCATGCATGCTAGGTTAATTGACGTCTCTAAATTGCCCCTAGGTGTGAATGTGAGTGTGAATGGTTGTTTGTTTGTATGTGCCCTGCGTTTGGCTGGCAACCGGTTCAGGGTGTACCCCGCCTCCTGCCTGATGACGGCTGGGATAGGCTCCAGCACGCCCGCGACCCTTGTGAGGAGAAGTGGAACGGAAGATGAATGAATGATTGAGATTTTAGCAGACAACTTCATAACTTAACGGGAAAAGTTTCAAGGAAATGTGAATTGCAAAATACTTTTCAAACAATTGAAGCACATGTTAAAGGGCCACCGTAAGATGAGTAAGTTGAAGGGCTTGATAAGAAAATTCCTCCAATCGGAGAATTCTGCCAAAGTATACAAAATGAGTCAATTAATTTGCCGTTGTGTATAAAGAGAAGCATCTGGTGCAGTCAAAAGTAAACGTTCTTCCTCCTTGTTGCAGTATTGATGCGATATCAGCAGATGTGGGGGGCTGATCTTTGCCTCCAGAGGTCACTGGAAGCTCACTATATTTGCCACTTGTTGCCACAAGCTGCTCGGTGCTCCTGCATGAAGCATCACTGTAGGTCCGGTAACCCGTTTATTGAGCAGACGCTTGATGCTTTCCAATTCCATTTGTGAATCGAACAAAAAGAAGTATGGTTGATAACAGACGTGCAGGAACTCAATCTGCTCTGGTAAGTAATCACGCTTTATTTACGCTGACTTCATTTCTCTGCATTACACATGGCAACAAACTTTGCTCACTTTGTTATTTGTCCACTTCTTTGGACAAAAAAGTACTTCGTTTTGGTTTGCACGTGCTCTAAAATGATCCATAATATAATATAATATAATATAATATAATATAATATAATATAATATAATATAATATAATATAATATAATATAACATATTAAAGTCAGTTGGACCCGTTTCGACTGGAATTGAGCAGACAGTTGAAATGATTTGGGAAGGGCGACGACAAAGTGAGCGTTTGCGGTGATCGCGCTGTCTGCCCTCACGCAGGAAGGCTGTTTCTCGTCCACCGGCGACCTCCGCCCCGCCTTCCCCGGTGGGATGAGGCTCGAGGCCGTCATGGAGACCCTGCAGCGCCAACAGGCAGCGCGGCTGGCCCTGGACGACAACGAGAGAACCCTCTGCGCAATGGCGCAGTCCCAGAAACGCCGACGGGGTCTGGCGCGCCGTCATTACCGGGAGGCGGTCGGGGTTGCCGGCGGCCCCTCTCCCGCGGTGACTCACGGGCACGCGCGAGCCGGCGACGGTAACAGGAGCGACGACGCGGATGAGCGCGAGGCGCTCGACGAAGATGAGCGAGACTGCTCGAACCGCGACGAGGAGCCTTTTCCCCGAGAAATAGACACCCGCGTCCCCGCGCCGCCGCCGCCGCAGCCGCACCACGAGTGGACCTACGAGGAGCAGTTCAAGCAGGTAAGAGATCTCTTCATCATAGTTTAGTCGTAATAGGAGTTCATTTGAAAAAGAAGGGGGGGAAAAAACAACTAATGATTACCAGAAAAAAAAGCAATGAAACAGAACATTTTCTTTGACTTTTGCATGCTCCGCAAATTGTCTTGAGGTTTTAAACTGGCAACACATCCACAACATTTTGTCAAAATAGCATTTCACAATTTGTTAGAAATGCATTCGAATTGGAAGCAAAATTCAACGCATCACTGAAGGGAAATTCACAGAAAGGAAAAAGGGGTCATCCGAGTCACAGGTTGGATGGGAGACTAAAATCTCAACATTGTATGTCGTAGAACATTACACCAATGAGATGACAGCAACGTATATTTAAAGGGGGGGAATAACATCATTCTTTCCAAACTTTGTCTGAGTGTGTGTCACAGCTAACATCATCTAGATGTAGACGCTCCATCATATATCGTATGACAATGTCAAAAACCCAATCGCACTAAAAAAAAAAGACGTTTGACTTGACTTAATTTGAACATATACGTTGTTTGCAGATGACTGAAATGGGTTCAACTTTTATTTTTTTGTGAAAGAAAGGAAAATTATGTCAGTTGACCACATTGGAAAAATGTGCAACTGAAAATGAAGTCCTTTTTTTTCAATGCAGATATATTCATATCATCATCATCATCATCATCATCATTGAGCTATCTGAAGTTGGTATTTAATTCCTACGATAGCGAGTCTCGGTTCTGCTCGACGTTTCTTCCTGAGAGGAAGTTTTCTGCTGCTGTCGTTCTCACTCGTGCCGGATTGGCTTGGTTTTGCGTTCAACGCGTGCATCGCACGGTCCAAGACCGTCAAGATATGGAATGTGCCTTGAGATAACTTATGTTGGGAATTGGCGCTATAAATGATCTCGCTGAAAGCATTTATTTATACTCATCACAATTGTATTGCTAGTGGCTTGTTAATGACACTACAGACAGACAGACATGCGGATATTTAATATTCATATCATTATTAACATATGTAAATATCATCATATTTTAGGGATACACAATAACTTTTTTTTTTTTGCCACCGATAAGCGATAAACTGCTACCTCTCCAAACCGATACCAATAACCAATATCATTTTTTTTTTACGGTCTTCAACAATTTCCAGGCCAAGGATCCGCAAACTGAAGGACAGCGTTACAGTATATGTTTGTATTTTATATCAAATTGGTCGTGTAATAGAATGCCTTTTTATTCATATAGAATATAATTAAAATTAGCCGCTCACAACCAGAGTTCCACCGAATGATACAGCTCTTGTTCTTAGTACAGTTTTTTCGATATCAGACCGATCCAGTTGAGATCGTTTTTTTCCCAATATCGGTCAATAATTAATTTTTGGTCTCAATAGTTGTCGTGGGATCAGCCCTGAGCCCCTTCCTGTTTGCAGTGGTAATGGATAGGCTGACAGATGAGTTTAGACTGGAATCCCTGTGGACCGTGATGTTTGCGGATGACATTGTGATCTGCAGTGAAAGCAGGGAGCCGGTGGGGGAACCGATAGAAAGAAGATTGAAGATTAGCTGAAGTAGGACAGAATATATGTGCATGAATGAGGGGGGTGGTGGGGGAAGAGTGAGGCTACAGGGAGAAGAGATAGCAAGGGTGGAGGACTTTAAATACTTGGGGTCAACCGTCCAGAGAAATGGTGAGTGTGGTCAGGAAGTGAAGAAACGGGTCCAAGCAGGTTGGAACGGGTGGAGGAAGGTGTCAGGTGTGTTATGTGACAGAAGAGTCTCTGCTAGGATGAAGGGCAAAGTTCATAAAACAGTGGTGAGGCCAGCCATGATGTACGGATTCAAGACAGTGGCACTGAAGAGACAACAGGAAGCAGAGCTGGAGATGGCGGAAATGAAGATGTTGAGCTTCTCTCTCGGAGTGACCAGGTTGGATAAAATTAGAAATGAGCTCATCAGAGGGATAGCCGAGGTTTAGTGTTATTACTCTAATTTATTACTGTAAAATATGCCTACTTTGTATAAAATGTTCTATCGTGCTGTATGAATTCAAAGTATACGTGCAGGGAAGACACAGTATTATATAAGTAAAATATTAGCACTAAAATGTATTTCTTGCTTCCGTCCTTGCACCTCTGGTTTTGCCATACTCACTTCCGGTTTCGCCGTTTTTGCAAAAAACAAAACGTCGGCCTGCAAGAAGCAGTATGGAAATGTCATCCAATGCCATCCACGTTGAATTATCAGGCAGGAATGCTGTAAGTTCTTTATCTTCTAGTTTGTATATATCTGTATGGATATTAATGCATCTTTTGTTAAATTGTGTGTTTAAACAGCTCGATGCACCCTATGTTTGTAATGGCTGTATGTGTAGAGATTGATTGCATTTTCTGTATTACAGTTTTCACCACATTTATGAAAACAAGTAAACTCGCTGCAACTGAACTCTAGGGTCTTCATTTTGTGGTTTATCTCAGTTTCACCAACGCCCTCGTTGAAAACACTACAGTGAAAAGGCATCATTTGAATATTTTTCGTGGTCCAAAAGGCATCAAGTAACATGTTTGCACGTAGTTCCAGGACCGGCCACTCTTTTGGATCAGCAGTAAGCGCCGCCCATGCTCATGCTCAAGCGGAGGCTGCTAAGATGAGAGCATCTTATGCAACAAAAAAAGCGCAGATGAAAGTGGAAAAAGTACAAACTGAGTTGGAAAAGGCCAAAATCGATGCAGAATTTGATGTGTTAACATTACATCGGGAACCTGATGCTGCTGTACCTTGAGGAAGCTGAAGCAATTCAAGAGCAGCCAGAGAGCACAAAATCTCTTTCACAAAAAGTAAAATCAAAATGTACAAGGGAATATGTAAGCTCCATGGCCTCAATATACCATTTCTTACCATGTAAGCTCAGCCAGCACGTTGGTAACATGGCACCCCCCCCGATGAAGATCATTTAGCACTTCCCCCAATCAACCCTGAACCAAAGCTTACAAAGGCCAATGTTGCTGCTCTAACTTATCAAAATATACCCAAGCAGTCTAGAGGTGAATCGAAACCCAAATTACAGAAACCAAGTACCCCTCTCAACCTGTTTAGCTCACCATTCATGGGTCACTATAACACCCCAGCTAGTATTTCACATCCAGCTGAGCCAATCTCCCAATATATGGAACGGCGAGCTCTTATCTCTTCGGGCCTTTACCAATTTGACGATAGACCAGAGAATTACAGAGCACAGTACTCTTCAATTAATTTCATGTACTGAATCAATGCACTTACCAATCACCGAATGGGAAGAAGACCTTTCCATGTCCGCTGACCGTAGCTACTGGATACAGATTTGTAACAATACGTTTAGAATGACAAAAAACACAAATCTACAGTTTATACAATATAAAGTGCTCCATAGACCACACTTTACTCAGTACACTATGCATAAAATGGGCTTCTCTCCATCTAATATATGCACGCAATGCACCAAAAATACCGCAGACGCCTATTTTCATGCTATATGGGAATGCACACCAATTTAATGCTTTTGCTCTTCGGGTATCCAAAAACTCTCGCATATTTTAAACTGCAGGATTCCACTTTCTCCAAGATTGTGCATACTTGGCGACTTAGGCATAATTGAGCTCCCTAATAAATATTCACAATCATTACTTGTCGCGTTAGCTACCGCTAAGAAAACAATTCTATTAAACTAGAAAAACAAACAAGCTATTAACATCAATCAGTGGCTAAATATCATCATAGAATATATTGCGTTAGAAAAAATATCAGCAGAACAAAAAAAAATCAATTACACATTTACGTAGATAGCTGGTCAACTTTCTTCAACATGCTAAATCTAGACTCTTGATTCCTTTGCCTGAGTAGGGTGCCATCTGACATTTGACAATAGCAAGACTATTTTCAAGTGTGAAAGTAAACAATGGAATTCAATATTTTTTGTTGTCGAGGTTGTTGTTGCTTTATTATTATTCTATTTATCCATCCATCCATCCATTTTCTGAGCCGCTTCTCCTCACTAGGGTCGCGGGAGTGCTGGAGCCTATCCCAGCTGTCATCGGGCAGGAGGCGGGGTACACCCTGAACTGGTTGCCAGCCAATCGCAGGGCACATAGAAACTAACAACCATTCGCACTCACAGTCATGCCTACGGGCAATTTAGAGTCTCCAATTAATGCATGTTTTTGGGATGTGGGAGGAAACCGGAGTGCCCGGAGAAAACCCACGCAGGCACGGGGAGAACATGCAAACTCCACACAGGCGGGGACGGGGATTGAACCCCGCACCTCAGAACTGTGAGGCTAACGCTCTAACCAGTCGGCCACCGTGCCGGCTATTCTATTTATATTTTTTTATTTTTTATTTTTATTTTCACACATTTTAGATCGGTTTGCATGGTGAAAAGACACATTCATGCTGTGGGGATCTTCTCCTCTTGTCCCTGTGTTTGCTGTTCCCGAGTCTGTGGAGGCTTTTTTCCACTCCTTCCTGATCTCGGGGGTGGGGGGGAGCCACTGGGGCGACCTCCTGGAGAGTATTGTGGTGTGATGGTGACTCGCCCATGTTCCGTGGGCGCTGGGGCGGTGCCGGCTGGCACCCGCCTGGGTGCCCCGCTCTGGCTGCTGGTGGGGGCGGTGGGGCCCCCCTGTCGCTCCTCGGGCCTGCTTCCTCCTCTTCTCTCCGTTCCTTGCATCCTGCTGTGGTCGCCTCTTCCTTTTCCTGTGGGGGAGCCGGGCAGTCCCGTGCGGGCTGTGGGGCCTGCTGTGGGGTTCTTTTCCCTGCCTGGTTTGAGGGGGGTCCACCTCCCACACTCAGGGGTGGGTAGTGGATGCTGGCGGAAATGATGTGTAGGGGGTGGGGTGGTGGAGGGGGGCCCGGGGTCGGTGCTGCGGGTCTGGGTGGAGTGGCCCTCTTCATCGGTGGTTGTCCGGCCCAATGGGGCCATGCCTCTTAATCTCACTCACTTCGCACCAATCACTGTATATATGTTTCTCACTCATCACATTTGGGCACATAATCTTATCAAAGGGTTCCTGGGAGACTGGTATGGGATTGGGAGGGTGGATGACTGCTTGGTGTTGGGGCTTACCTCTCATGACCCGCGGCTGCTCCTTGGGTCCCCCCCCGCCCCCACCCCATTATCGTTCCCTTGTCAGGTGCCCCTATCTGCCCTCCTTTCCAACAAACATTGGACACTCTCTCTCCCTCGGGCTGGGCGGGGACTGACTGCATCACGGGGCCTGCGGGTGGGGCGTCTGGCTCTCCTGGGCGTGGAGGGGGATGTGGGGTGGCGGGGCGTGTGGGGTGGGGGTTTGGCTGGGGGGGTGGTATTCGGTCCCTGCAGCCCCCACTAGGTGGCCAGATGTCGGGGTGCTTCGGTGGGGCCGGCGGACCGTCCACAGGGCTCCTCTCGGGTGGACCCCTTGGCCTGATCCCGCCCCTCGATTGATTGGGTGGGCTCATTATCACTCGCACGTCCTCTTTAATCCCTGTAACGAATGTTTCAATTGTATGTGGTTTTTGAGACCCCTGTAATACATGTGGCATTTGTGTTGTGTGGGGTGAAACGTCTCATCCGGTTCAGATTTGACAGCAGACATTCAAATTTGCAGAAATACAATCACTAGTGGCGCTATTGTGATGGTAACACAGGGAACGTTCATGTAATGTTCTTAAAATATCATACATCATTCAAATTCAGTGCAGATTGTGATTAGTCCCTCCGGAGTTGCAGTAGATTTCCGCTGCCTATGGGTGTGTCCCTAGTGCTCCATCCATTGTCCCAGACAGAAGGGACAAATGTCACTGAAAACAGCGGGTAAAAGAAGTCCTTGTTGGTGAGACTCTTCAGGCTGGCTGGGGGTGAAAGTTAATTAATTTAGCGTCCGACTGAGAAACCAGATGTCTGTGTCTCAGCTTTGATGAGCTACTTCGGACTGGCTGGTAATTCATTTAGCGTCCATGTGCAAAGTTAAACCTCCCGTGCGTCTTCTTTGACAAACAGACAAGGCTTTCCTGAGATGTGTTGTGTACGCAGACTGGCTCAGCGGGGCAGCCGATGCAGGTACGCGGAACAGCACGAGACAGGGGGTGCTGGGTGTCATCTTTACTGGCGTACCCATTACAGTTCTGTCGAATCATGCTCTAAAGTTTCGGTGTATGTGAAGTAATTTAATTACAATAAAGTAATTTAATCACAGTAAGTTAGCACCCATTAGTTCTGTCATGTTGTAAAGTTGGTTTGACCTGACTGAAAACATAAACTTATGTCAGTGGCCAATCCTTGAATGCCCCCTAGAGGTCGTTTATGTTTTACATTTTGTCTAAAATGCTTGAGAAGACTTTTGAAGATACTCAGTATACAGTACACAAGTATATACAGTGAATGAACAAGTCATTTAAATAGACACATTGCTCCATCTTGTCATCGGATCGGTGATCGGTTATCGATTTTTTTAAACTCGCTGATCGTCCCCAAAAATCCTGATCGTGTAAAGCCTAGTTATGCAGCACCTGAACTAATCAAAAAGTCACTCTTCCAGCGATTGGACAGTTTTCCAAAAAACAACTGTCAAAGACCACATATAGCTGCGTAAATCTGCTACAAGAGATTCAAGACCATAAGGAAGATGGATATCTCCCATATCTCTTGCTCTTTCTGGACACTTGTGGAATTGGCCCAATCGCAGACAAACTCCCATATGGACTTCCGGAGAAGTGGATGTCACACGGCTCTCAAGAAGAACATTAGGGCTGGTTCCCACCTTTTGACTATTTTTAAACCATAAATCATTTAAATCACAAAATCATATGCAAAGAGACAAAGAAACACAAGAATCCAAGTTTCAACCAACAGAACAGCAAAATACTCTCAAACCCTCATGCAAAGAACTTTGACACCATTAAGCCAATTACTGTACACAAAACCAATGTTTCGCCCGTCAACAAGGACTTTGAAAGGAATTGCCTACTCTATAATAAGCCACGCCCACCCAAGAGTTGCAGAACATTTAGGAACAAACCACATGATGAGAGGAAGGCTTTCTTCAAAGATAAAGGAATAACTGCAGACACTCATCTTGCGAAGGACTGTAGATCTACAGTAAAGTGCTCTGAATGCAACAGTACAACTCATATCATGGTCAAGCATTATGCAACCTTCGAATGTGCTCTGGTATCGGGGGTTGGCTGAAGGTTTTCATGTTGAGTCACTAGATGGGTCAGTAGTTGTCCCTCTACCCCTGCTTATTGTGTCAGGACATTCCCAACAATAAGAGTGAAACCCCAACCCATAACCCAGTGCTACACCAGCCACACCTTCAGTCCGTAGCAAGGTACATCCAAGAAGTAGACCCAAACGCTGAAATACTCGTGCTACTAGGACGAGATGTTTTACCGGCACACAAGATCAGGCAGTTCTATCTGATTGTGGCGCCAATTTTATTGGAGCTTCAAAGCATCTAGGAATGGACAAGTCAATGCAAAAGTACCTTACCGACTAGGATTGCAGCTGGGAGTTCAATTTGTCACACGCTTCCCTATGGGGAACTCTTGGGAGCGTATGGTCGGCCTCGCCCGTAGAATCCTAGACTATGGTGCTGCAAAATAAGGTGATATTGACACAAAAAGTGTTATGCACACTCATGGCAAAAATTACAGCCATCGTAAATGCGAGGCCACTCCTCCCAGTGTCCTCTGATCTGGAGAACCCCTTCATCATATCTCTCTCAATGCTCATCACACAGCTTGCCTTTTACCCCCACCTGGAGACTTCATGGACAAAGACCTGTACACCAAGCAATGGAGACAGGTTTGGGCTCTTGCCAGTCAGTTCTGGACACGCTGGAGGCAAGAGTATCTGCCTAATAAAGGCATAGAAATGGATTGTATTTCACAAAAACCTACAGGTTGATGACCTAGTTCTGCTTAAAGACAAGCAGGTAACAAATGGCACATGGCAAGGGTCACTGCCACATTCCTAGGCAAGGCCAATCGAGTGAGGAACATCAAGGTAAAGGCATGGGACCAAGAAAGTGGAAAGACTTTTATTCTTCTAATGCAAACGGACAATGTGTTATGTTATGATAGGTATACTGGCCTCATGAGGCCAGACGGGGAGTGTGTTGCCTTTAAGGCTTTTTGTCTGAATAAATAAGTTCATGGTTTAAGTAAATAACAATTAAAAAAATCTATGTTGTTAAAAGTGATTTAAAGTTGTTTTTGATGCATAATTTATGATTTTATTTAAGTTTAAAGTAAAATGTTACTTACTTAAATGTTACTTACTAATATGTATTTCCTATTTCCGTCCTCGCACATACGATTTTGGCGTACGTAGTTCTGGATTTTGGCGTACGTAGTTCTGGTTTTGCCAGTTTCGCAAAAAACAAAATGTCCGCTTACAAGAAGCAGTATGGAAATGTCATCCACGTTGAATTATCAGGCAGGAATGCCATAAATTTGTGCGTCATCCACAGACCTGTTTGCTCAGTCGGAAAACTGCAGGGGGTCAGGCAGGGGACCTGTGACGCTCTGGAGATGGTCCAGCACGAGGCATACAAAGGACTTCATGACTACAGATGTCAGGACGACAGGCCTGTAGGCATTCAGACCCGAGATTGTAGGTTTCTTGGGGACTGGGATGATGGTAGAGCGTTTGAAACAGGATGGTACCTCGCACAGTTCCAGAGATCTATTGAAGATCTGTGTGAAGACTGGAACAAGATGGTCTGTGCAGACTTTGAGGCAGGGGATACAAGGTCTGGGCCTGCCGCTTTGTTGATCTTTTGTCGTTTGAAGATACGTCTCAAATCCTGTTCGTGGATGGCAAACGCAGGAATGGAGAGTCAGAGGTGTGATGGTGGTCGGTGGTGCGGCTTGGCGGGTGTAGGGTGTCTATGTGTCCTTTTCAAATCTGCAGTAGAAGGTGTTCATGTTGTCAGCTAGTCCTGTATTGTTCTCTGCTTGGGCGGATGGTCCCTTGTAATTGTTTAGCGATTGTAATCCACGCCAGACTGATTTAGAGTTGTTAGCGGTAAACTGTTTTTCTAGTTTTAATTCATAATTTCTCTTTGCAATGTTAATTTCTTTAATCAGCTGGTTTCTAGCGCAATTAGGGCTCTAGCCAGACTTCGATAGGCGTCCTCTTTAGCCTGGCGAAGTTGCTGAAATTTGGTGAACCACAGCGTGGTGTTATTGAACGTGCAAAATGACTTTGTTGGTACACACACATCTTCACTGATATACTGATATAGGATGAAACAGTGTCTGTATCCAGGCTGCCAGTTGAAGTTTCAAAGACACTCCAGTCTGTGCCGTCCAAACAGCTTTGAAGTTCTACCTTTGCTTCATTGGTCCACTTCTCTGTTTTCACCGTAGGATTAGGATATTTAAGTTTTTCCCGTATGTTGATATTAAGCAGTGATCAGATGAGCCCACAGCAGCACGGGGATAGCATGGTATGCATCATTTAGCGTAGTATAGCAGTGGTCTAGAATGTTGTTTTCCCTGGTAGGACAGTCGATGTGTTCCTTGTATTTAGGGAGTTTGTGGTTGAGTTTAGCTTTGTTAAAGTCCCCAAGAATATTGAGGGGTGAATCTGGCTGTTTTTTTTTTAACCACTATATCCATATATGTAAGGCATATAAAAATGTATAGGACTATTCTGAATTAAATTCTCAAGTGTGTCTTGCTTGCCTGACTTCCAAAAATATTCCATAAATTTGGTGCATTTAAATTCCATATTACACGATGCAACTGGATATCCATTCGTAAAGGCGAGATGTATCTGTAGCAGACTCCATCATTGATGTAAGACCGCCAGGAATCCTTAGATACATTGGTTGTAGGGCTCTGGACTGGATATCGCGAAGCCAGGAATCGGTTACCTAAGACTTTACAGTTTTCTTAAAACAAGCGCAAAAGCTCTTGCACTGTGCGCCACGGACGTACCGTTATGTTTTACAAACAAAAACAGCAAGGGCATTAGCAACACTACTAGTTTAACTACATTTCTCCGTAGCATCACTATTCTCCCTAGTGTCACTAATTCAACATCAAATAGCTTTTCAGTCGTTAAGCTACATTCATGGTTAAAGCAATAGCTAAGTAGCATTCACAGGCACTACATTTCCCCTGGAAGTTGTAAACACTGAATGAAACATCACGTTACGTACCTCATCTCAAATCCGCCGTCAACACTGGGGCCGGTGGCGAAATGTGCGCTGCAGATTGTAAACATGCAGACAATATGGCAAAGGTGGGTAAATTTCAGCAATTCCCATGTGCTTTATACCTCAGAGAGGACACATGTTCCCGAAGCTATCATAACAATCGCCATTCGAGCTAAGCTAGTCATCATGACTTACAGTACAAAAAGTCAGTCAGAAGTCAGGAAGCAGTGCGATTGTTTAAAAAGAAGAAAAAATAATAATTTATATATATATATATATATATATATATATATATATATATATATATATATATATATATATTAGGGGACAGACCGAGGGACAGAACGGACAAGGGGAGGAGGGCTTCGAACCACAGCAGAAATATAGTTAGTCTAGATATTTGACTACAAATAACATTACAAAGCCAAATCGTGTTCGTATTTGTGGACGGGGGGCGGGAGGGCACGCCTGGTGAGGACATGCAACGAATAACCAATTGGACAAGATGAGAGAGGACAGAAAACGGCAGGGTAGGACAGAATGTTGGAAATGAGTAAGGCAGTGCTGGCGCAGGCCCCAGGAGTCCAGGCAAGAGACATGTGACTATCCACCTCCCACCCTATTACTATGGTTACAAGGTCCACAACTGGCAACCATTATCCCTGAACCGTGATCATGTGTGGTGGGGTGTTGTGCATTAAAAGGGGAAAGACCGGTGGGGGTGAGGCAAGACGGACACAAGGTAGTTATGACTCGCATCCCGTCACCCCCACCCAGACCAACCAGCTCCCAAAAGGATGTGTGAATGTATGTAGTGCATTAAAAATCAGCAGGGGAAAGGCATGGCGGCCCAGGGAACAGGCTGGAGTGCAGGAACAACTGGCCGACTGTCCTCCCTAGCCTGACACTGCCCTCCCTCAGCCGATGGGTGTATGATGCATTAAAACTAGGAGACTGGCCGGGCAGAGAAAGGGCGCAACCGGACTGGAGACCAGCACAGATGTTCCCAGACCTGGCCCAGCGGCTCTTAATGAGATGTGAATGTGCGAAATATGTACAGTGTGAGTAATAAAAATGTGCAGAGTGCATGAATTAAGAGGCTAGACTCCTGCGAGCTCGGCCCGGCCTGACCGGCTGGAAGACCCCAGAGAAAAGGGGGGCAGCCCCTCCTTGCCCTACAGCTAATAGCTAGTACTACTTTATAGTATTGAAGGAAGTTACCACCTCTAATTTGAAATTCTTGGAAATAGTTTTCACATGACATGACTGCATTATTTTTGAAAAAATGACATAGGTGGTCAATTCCACTTTGTTCCCATGTGCTGTGATTTTGTTCATCTCAAAAGCAGGATTGTGCCAGATTGGGGAGAAATTATATGATGCTGACTGAGATTGTGTAGTTTCTAGACTTTTCCACCAAATTGATAAAGTGGCTGCTATAATTGGATTCTTAAAACAATTGTGACACTTGAGGCTTGTGCTGGTAAAGGGGAGGTCTGAAAGTTTGTCTTTTAATCTGTTCTAGTTCCAGTCAAGATTGTTGTTCAACATTTGGATGTAGCCACTTAATGAGGCTAGCGAGGTAATAGTGTTTGATGTTGAGTCCGTCAAGTCCCCCTTGTTTTACTTTTCTGAAGGGTGGATAGGCTAATTCTATTTTTCTTATTTTTAGAGTAAAAATTCTAAATGGCAGAGTCTAGCAATTAGAACAACTTTAATATGGGTTTGAATGGCTCTTAGGGCCTTCGCTCTTAACTATTGTTTGTTTGTGCACATTATTATTTTCAATCAATTGTTGTGGTCTTTTTAAATAATTAATTTGATATTTGAAAATATAGGTATATAATTAATTTTTTTTTTTTTTACAGTGCCATAAAGCAACAATTCTCTAAGATAAGTGGTCTTTTACATGTTTGAAAATAAGATTAGACAAATGTCATTTTATAGAATTGGGTTGTCAAGTCAAATCAAGGTTCTTTATGATTATCGTCTACATCAGCAAATGTTAACTATTACAGTTTCCACACGAAATCGAATGGTATCGAATAATTATATCGCTCTCAGACTGAAGCGAATTGTATCGTTCTGCCCTTAAAGATATTGTTTTTCCCCCGAATCGGAACCCGTGTATCTAGATATGTATCGAATCTACCTCGTGTCAGAGATTCCCAACCCTACTTGTCAACATCATAAAGTAGGCCAAAATGTTGTTGGGTCAAGATTAAGTGGTGCTACTGAGCATGCCATATTGAGCTCCATGCGGAGACTACATGCCGTTTACAGAGCTAGTTTGTTAGCATTTAGTTAGCCGAGCGGACCTTAAAGCTAAAGGTTTAGAGGTTTTGTATAGAGATTGAAAATGTGTCATCACTTCAAAACCGCGAGAATTGTGGGAGGAAGTGGAATTGGTAATTGCGAACGGTTGTTGTCTAGCATCAGATAGAGACAATGGTAAAAAGTTATCAACTGTTGCAATCGTTGACGTAACAGCCACGAGACAGCAGGCGACGGTAACGTAGGCTTTTATCGCGTTCCAGCACGGAAGACGAACAGCTCGAGCTGTGTTTCCGACATCACAAGAGGCGCCGTGTGCCTTCGACAGCAGCAATACGGAGACCAGATACAGTATCACGTTTAACAACACTCCTCCTCATATTGGAGTGTGTTCAAAGCATTTCCACAAGGGTAAGTTCATTTGATCTGTATTATGTTATGTAATGCCAGTGTTATGCCGTTCAAGCGTAACGTTACAAAACGTTACGTTACAATGATAGTGATAGAATGTTATTGTATTAAAAGCATTTCCACAGAAGTAAATTGTGTTATGTAACGTCAATGTAATACCTTTCAAATGTAACGTTACATTAGATTGATGAATTTGACACGCCATTATGGTTGTGGTTTACAGATACGTTATCAATTGTAAGATTGTAGGTTGATGGTTATTTTTTTTTTTGGTTTATTTCAGGCAAACCAGCCTACGAAATTCTGCGTGATCCTGACTGGGAACCATCCCTTCACCTCAGTCATACTGAGATGGTGATTAAGCGGGAAGAGAGGCAGAGCAAAACACCTCTCATCCACAGGTACTCATAACACTGGACCAGAGACAGAGGAGCAGGATGCAGGCCAAATCCACACAGGTTAAATCAATTCAGCTTTTTCTGTTATTTGACTTAAAAGCTATACTACATCTGTCTGTATGTCAACTTTTCTCAGTGGCATTTTGCCTTCATCAGTTGTGACATTTTCGATTCTGATTTGGTCTTTTAATTTTAGCAATACGTGTTTTTAAAAAAAGATATATATATTTTTTTTTAAAGCAGCAAACACTCTTGTGTCTGAGAGTGAAGCACGGCAGCGCAGTGATGAAGAGTGCAGGATGTGTTCCCTCCGGATGAAGGAAATCATGCATCTGCAGGAAGAGAACCAACAGCTGAAAGACAAACTCTCTCCAAAAAATAAAAATGGATTTGAATTTCCTCCAAGACAATGATCCAAAGGTTAAGTACGACACAGGGCTGCCTTCCTTTGCTCTGTTGATGGGTGTGTTTATGCAAATGATCCCCAGCCTATCAAATACAGACCAAAAGCTTTCCCCTTTTCAGATGCTCATGTTGACCATCATGTGCCACAGGCTAAATCTGACGCTTCACCACATTGCACATCTCTTTGATTTCACCCACTTCAGTGTGTAGCGTATATTGGTTTTGGATAAAAACGTAATTAATTTTGGAAAAGAATACGCCGGAAGCGAACGCAGGTACGTTAGACAGTTCCAATCCAACTATATTTGACTGACTTTTTGTGTTAATTAACTTTAGGAAAAGTGAGGAAAACCTCTACTCAAGCTCTCTATTCTGGAAGGTTTGCTGCATGGACAAAATAAGAGTTGTAGATTACAGCGGTTTATTGTTGCACTCAAACACAAAGCACACACAGGAAGTGGAATTTTAGAGAAAATGTATTTAAATCCAAGGGGGAAAACTACAGGGAAACAATGCAGAAGGACTAGACTACAAAGATTACAAGCAAACGTGCGTAAAGAACAAGATGTAGGGTGAATGACTGAACTCGAGATGTGAGGGTGGAATGAGCATGTGGGTTGACAATGCACAGGCTGAGAACTTCTGTGACCAGTATTATAACCCGATTATGCACCAATTTGTATTTAGGAAACAACCTGTTGCACTCACGTTGCGTAAGACACAATTTAGGCAGGCCGGTCGATCTTCGTGATGGATGGGCCGGGGCGTCCAGCAGGCAGATTGGAAGAAAAAGGAGAAAAAAAGAAAAAGCAAGGGAAGGGTGGCCGAAGCGCCTTGGTGACGGTGTTCGTCACGGGCTCAGAGAAAACCTGCGCCGCCATTCCGTCCTGATGGCTCTTTTAAACTGCCCAACACGCACAAAATTGTAGTTTTGGGCCGTGGACGCAGTCCTTCCGCCGTCTGCGCTCGTGGGTGCGCCGAGGAAGGTTCTGTGCATCTCCGCCACCTCGTGGTGAGAGGTGGGGCTCCCTGGCAGTGCGCCAGTGTCTTCGGCATGCAGGGGAAACAAAGAAGAGACCAGAGGAACAAAAACTCTGGCTTTTTATACCAAGGAGCAAAGAGGGCAGGGTTTCTAGTGGGAGGAGAGACCACGCCTCTGATTTTTACAATTCATTCTAGAAATTTCCTGTGGTTTTAATACCAGTGGAGTAGGAAATTAACTATTGGATCTAAGATAAAGAAATGGGTTCCCAGGTTTTGCATTGTCACACACGCAATCTATGCAGTGAGTGTTTCGACCTTATTCGGTGGCTAATAACACTTAATATTTGTGACACAGTGCTGGCATACCCGGGACCGTGTTGCACTTATGGGTGCCACACTGATAGTCCCTGCATTCACTGGGGGCCGCAGCCAACGAGAAGCAAAAGATGTGGAGGAGACAAGAAAACATGTTAGGATCCACGTGGAGTGTGTAATAGGGTGTATTCGCTCCAAATACACATTCTTAAATGACACCATACGCGTAGGTTTCGTGGTGCCATGTGAAGGCGAGGGCATGACGTTGCTAGATGTAGATGTGTTCACAGCATAGGACAGCCAATAGTGTACCTGTTTATATTATGACATTAGCATGAAAAGTTTTGTTTAGGAATTTCATGTTCCAACGCTGTGCAAAACTGCAAATAAAAAACAGAAAATGAGAATTTACGGCTCTTGTAAAAAGTGTATTGCTGAAATGTAGAAAGCCGATGTTAATAATACTGTACATTTTTAAAATTAGGACTACAGGAAGTCCTCGATTTACAAACGACTTCCGTTCCTATGCTGGCGACGTAACCCGAATTTCCGCGTAAGTCGGATTTCACCGTTGAAGTCGAAATACTTCTGTTACGGTTATTGTCCCACGTGATTGTGACAGCGAGCTCAGTGTCTGTGGGCGTGTGCGTCGACGTCGAATGTGCAGAGGCACTAATAAAGCCATTAAAGTAGCAAATCGGTGCTTTGTGCCTTTATTGTTGCCGCCACCCAGCTCAGGTGTGCAACGAGAGAAGGGAGTTAACACCGGCGTCTCCCGACCACGGTCAGGTGACCCTTTGTATAAAGAAACTCAAATACATTAAAATAAATAAATAAAATGCTGTACTTACCAGTGCTACTGAGAGTGTGACAAAAGGCAAAGATACTCCCGCTGCACAAACACAGACAAGCACTATGCACTAGCTAACCAGAAACTCCGTTGTTTATTTTCAAATCCATCCCAGAATGCAATGCTATCTGTGATGTATTACCATATTTCATGAAAAACGATAAAGTACAAATGTATCCCAGATTGCATCGTTTTTAGTGGATAATACAGTTTTAATGGAAAACTGTATGTTACTGACTGAATTTGAGTGTTTTATTTTTTTTACAGTGATTTCTTACAGTGGATAAACATATTCCTAACTTAAGATCAGAAAAATGTGATCATTAAAGGCACCTTCCATCAGAATAAAATGTTCTTCTAGTTTTATGCATAATATAGGTCAAAATGAGTCTGTGACATGGTTTGAGTTTGACATCAATGCGATTTGCCCTCTGAATGCAAAAGCTTTTGAACACCAAAACCGCTTGCAAAAGAAATCGTAGTTCTGCTAATTATATTCATATATTATACCTGCCCATTTCGTGACTGTCACCCGCCCACACAACTCAGCCGAACGGCAACGCGGCATTTCAGGGTTTTAAGCAACTGAGTCGCAGCTGCTGTGGAGCCATAAAAATACACTCTACAATGTTTACATATGTTGTGTTTTACAACATTACTTAATTATATTTGTGATTGTGAATGTATCTGAGGTGGAGGAAATAGCAAAGCTTGCCTTCACTGTTGCCAGCGATGGTCGTCACGGCCTCTTCAATGGCATGAATGGGAGCGCGGATTGAGCTCAAAATAGCCCCTCTTTTGATTTTCACCCTCTCTCTCTCTCTCTCTCTCTCTCTCGCCGGGCGCACGTGCACCAACGGCCCGCTGGAGAGCACCACCGGGGTGGAGGCATGTTGATTGTTGCCGCACTAGTAGAGAACGTAAATTGAGATTGGACGTGGGCGGAAATCAAAAGAGGGGCTACAATTATTTTGAGCTCAACGTACTCACGTTCATGTCATTGAAATGGACGCGACGATAATTGCCGGTGAAATGTTAAAATAACATTAAAGCTGACAATGAAAAAGGTACATAAAAAGAAGACTCCCGCCATATTTCTCTATGTAAGCTTGTTAACGTCATGTTCATTTTCACTAGGCAGCAAACATTTAACAATAGCTCATGTAGAATTCAAAGCTGTCTGTGGCGTGAGCAGAGATTTGGAGGTGACTTTTTGCGCTGTTTTCAGGGTCTACACATGCATTAAAAACTCATGAAGCTTCGAACACACGTGACGCCTGGCAAACATTTCAATATTGTACACGTTTTTTGCAAATTTTTTTCAAAAATGGATGAGTAGCGCCCCCTACAAATGTGTTTGTTCCTTCATTCCTGCCCTGTTCAGCTGCATGGCCATGCAGAATGGTGGATCTGTAAGCCTTTTGTGCTGGAACAGTTTTGCTGTGCAGCAGGGGAGTTTGAAATACACTGGTTTGGCAAATCTTTTTCTGACAGAATAAGTAAGGAAGCAATCTTGTCTGTGTGGGTTTTTATTACAAGGAAAAACGAAATAACTTTGCAAAGAGAGCAAAAGGTACAAGTCGTCACAAGTTGTCACCCCTTGCTGAAGCGCAAGCAAAGAATCACCTTCGTAATACAGAAGTGAGAGAGACAGAAGAAAAGAAAAAAAGGAAAATAATTCCACTCTTCTCATTCCCATAACATTCTCACAATTAGCTTTGTGCAGCTGCACTCAAAGTTATCTTTATGGGAATGGGTGCATGCAGAGGATGAGAACGGACGAGAAGAGCAGGGAGTAGACAAAACAATCCAGGTCACACGTGAGTACTGTGCTGACTAGGAGCTATGGAACAATTCCACAGCTCGTGACCATAGGTGAGGGTAGGAACGTAGATTGACTGGTAAATTGAGAGCTTCGCCTTTCGGCTTAGCTCCTTCATTACCACAACGGACCGATACATAGTCCGCATCACTGCAGACGCTGCACCGATCCGCCTGTCGATCTCCCGTTCCATTCTTCCCTCACTCGTGAACAAGATACTTGAACTCCTCCACTTGGGGCAGGATCTCATCCACGACCCGGAGAGGGCACTCCACCCTTGTCCGTCTGAGGAACATTGTCTCAGATTTGGAGGTGCTGATTCTCATCCCAGCCGCTTCAGACTTGGCTGCCAACTGCTCCAGTGAGAGTTGGAGGTCACGGCTTGATGAAGCCAACAGAACCACATCATCTGCAAAAAGCAGAGATGCAATACTGAGGCCACCAAACTGGACTACCTCAATGCCTCGTGTGCGCCTTGAAATTCTGTCCATAAAAGTTATGAACAGAATCGGTGACAAAGGGCAGCCTTGGCGTAGTCCAACCCTCACCGGAAATGAGTCCGACATACTGCCGGATATGCGGACCAAACTCTGACTCCGGTCGTACAGGGACCGAACAGCCCGTATCAGGGTGTTCGGTACCCCATACTCCCACAGGACCCCCCGACGGACACGGTCAAACGCCTTCTCCAAGTCCACAAAACACATGTGACTGGTTGGGCGAACTCCCATGCATCCTTGAAGACCCTGCCAAGGGTGTAGAGCTGGTCCACTGTTCCACGGCCAGGACGAAAACCACACTGCTCCTCCTGAATCTGAGATTTGACTTCCTGACAGACCCTATAAAACTAATAGAACTAATATTTGGTATATATGAAACATAAATTTGCGGCACGGTAGACGACTGATTAGCACATCAGCCTCACAGTTCTGAGAACCCTGGTTCAAATCCGGCCTCGCTTTTGTGGAGTTTGCCTGTTCTCCTCGTGCCTGCGTGGGTTTTCTCTGGGTACTCCGGTTTCCTCCCACATCCCAAAAACATGCACGGTAGGTTAATTGAAGACTCTAAATTGTCCGTTGGTATGAATGTGAGTGCAAATGGTTGTTTGTTTATATATGCCCTGCGATTGGCAGTTCAGGGTGTGACCCGCCTCCTGCCCACAGTTAGCGGGGATCGGCTCCAGCATATCGGTGACCCTAGTGAGGATAAGCGGTGAAGAAAATGGATGGATGGAAACATAAATTTTTTAACTCAACTCCCCCCTTTTGATAATATAACACAATCTACTATTAATCGCATATGAAAGGAAAATTACTAATCACTAAGTAACCAAAAATGACTAAAATAGCATGGAGCAAAATCAATATAACTCTATAATGTATTTACAAAACAACCTCACAATTATCTAGAAATTCACACCTTAGATCTAAGAAAATCCTTCATAAGCTGGTTTTTAAGTCAGTCATGAAATGAAGTTAGACTGAGGAATATGAGTCATTGAGAGGGAAAGTCAGAAAGAATGCCGGTCAGTTGCGGGGCACGTTCTCAGTGGGTCATCAGAGGTCACCTGTCAATAGTGGATAAATACAGTGCCAACCATGCGAGAGACGAAAGATATCACCAAAGGGACCAGACAACAGGACATGAAATACAGTACAAAAAAACACAACACCGATCATAAGTGCAAAGCGATAGAGCCAAACCTGCCATCCGAGTGCAGTGAGCCAGCTCGAATCGAGAACCTCCTCGCGGGCAACGACATCCCAGAGTCTAGTGAGATTTTCAATGCCACTTGCTATAACGCTTGTATCGCCTGCATTGTCAGGAATATATGTACAACAGGTCTGGTTTAGAAGGGTGCAAACACCGCCCTGAGATGCCAAATAACAAATCAAGTGTCATGCGGTTTTGGAGAGTTACTTCACAAATTGCATTAGTTTCCACACGCGAAGCTTCACGAATGGTCACAGTAGTGTTAACAAAACTACAAATACGATAATTTAGAGTTTCATATCGCAACACTGCGATTGGCTGGCAACCAGTTCAGGGTGTACCCCGCCTCCTGCCCGATGATAGCTGGGATAGGCTCCAGCACTCCCGCGACCCTTGTGAGGAGAAGCGGCTCAGAGGATGGATGGATGGATGGATGGATGGATATCACAACAATATCTTGCCCACCTCAATTTGTGGAACTAAAGAGTATAGTATTTTGGTGCCCGTTCCCCAAACCTTATGGTCGTTCGGGACGTCAGTGCCCCAAAATGGATCATGCACTTTGATTTGGGCCTGTCTGCAATGAAGGAAACGGGGTATGGTAAAGTCTATATATGAGTGATCTGATAAAACAATATGGGCGCATCAACACGACCAACCAGGAACGAGTCTAGTATAAACATGTCAACAAGGCCAATACATGCCTTCAAAAGGGATCGTGCCCAGGCGATCAGGAGCTGACATTCACGAACACAAGTGGTACCAGGAAGGGCTTGAGTGGTGAATCGTTCAAGGAGGTGTATAGGGTTTGTATAGGGAACCGAGTTAGGTACCTCTCCCACAAACTCCCGGTGGCCACATAGGGTGTCATTCATTGCGATGCAGCGAAATTTCACTCCTGGATGAATGTGAACTGGTCCAAATAAAGGGCCCTGCCCGAATCTTCAGTAAATTTACAACCCTTGTAATCTTGTATAGTGGTCACACCAACATAAGGTAGAGAGGAACCAGCACGTATGGTTTGGTTCAGAGCCCGTGGCTCAATAAAAACACTAAGGACGCGAGAAAAGAGAGATGATGAGTTGAGAGATGATATGGGCACTATATGGGGACTTGCTGCCGCATCAGGCATGTAAGTGCAAACATAACGATTGGAATGATTTTGAGAGCATGATGCATGAAGGCTGTAAAAAAAAAAAACACTCATACCATAGGAAGTGAAATTAGTAGAGGTGGTGGCTAGTTCATGCAACCACAGAAGCCCGTCACAAGCGTCGCGCTTTGTGAGGTTCAACTGTTAACACACATTTCTATCACAACAATTATGAAAAGAAGGATTTTAACCCCCCAGTGTACTGGGGACGTCATCTTCTTCTGTTCTTCTGCCGAGTTACGCAAGTGTGCGTGTGTGTGTGTGTGTTGTGCGTGTGACAGTTAAGACAACAGATGATTGGTCGTTGCTCGGCTTAGGTTATTCTTCTGCTCCTCTGTGACCTATCGACATGCAATCAGTTACCAGCACTGATTGTAGCTAAAACAGTATGCCAACAGTGAATCCTCTTTCTTAGAGGTGATTATTTAGCCTTATCAGGCTGAACATTACGGCCATCTGATGTAGAAGGTGAAGGAAGATGAGGAGTTGGGACCATTGGAGGTGCCGGGACTGTCTTGCAGTGTGACGTGGGAACCCACGTAGCTCTTTCAGCAACTTCCACTATCGTGTGGGTCACAAGGAGGACCTGGAAAGGCCCCAGCCAGCTCTTGATATCTCCCCGTTTTCCGCTGGAAGTTCTTTATCACCACGAAGTTTGATGACATGCAGTGGTCTGTCGGCCACCCTCGGGAGTGCTGATTGGACTTGTTTCCTGAAATTGATTAGTCGATAATGTGCAATACCTGAACAATTCGTGTGCCCATCGCAGACCTGGCTTCGGTACACCTGAATGGATCTGGTACATTGGAGTGCCTGTGTAGCATATATTGGTCAAATAAAAATTTAATTAATTTAGGAGAAAAGAATAAGCCGGAAGCGACGCTTGCGTTACTTCCGGTTTACCGTAATTTTAAGTTTAATTGTTACAATCAAACTAATGTCTGGAAAGGGCACTACGTCAATTTTTATAAATATAAACTTTTGGAGAACTGACGAGAAACCTTTTTATCAGTCTCGTAATCTGAATGTTGCTACACTCTTATGAAATTTTGAGTTTTAGATGACAGAGGTTTACTTAAACTCAGAACACACACAAAATGCAACCAAGAGTGGAATTTTATGGTATATTTAATGACATCTAAGGAAACACACAGCTACAACTACAAACTACACAAAGAATATAACACTAATGGTAAAAGAAAGTGAGAAAATTAGGCGTACGAAAATGGAAAAGAGGACATCATGCGTGTGGTCACTGGGCTAAAATAAATGAGCGTGTGAGCGTTTAATGTGGTGAGTCAGAGTGAAAGAAAGCAAAGTTGGGACTTCGTATGAAGCTACTAATTTCCCCGAAATTATTAAGTACTGATGTTGTACATTGTAGTAAGGATTGCAGGATCGACGCACGAACGCAGATCAGCTCGTCTTTGGGGAGTGGTCTTTCTCCGGACCTCAGGCGGAAACGAAGCAGGTTTGGTTGAAGAAAAACAAGATGCACAAAAAATAAAAAGAGAAAGAATTACAAATGAAAGTTGTTGCCCTGTTTGGGATGCGCTGGTAACTTTCCCGGTTGAACTGGTGGCGGGCCGTGCCCTGGCTCTCAGAGGCATGCTGGACCGGTACGGGATGCCGGTAGTTGCTCGCTGAGGCTCCGCCGACCGATCGTGGCTAGGAAATGGGTGGCTTCTTTGATTGAAAACGCCGCCAGCTTGGTTGCGGCGGGCGTTCACGCATGTGGTGGCCCCCGGAGGCGCCCGAGGACAGTGGAAACAAAAGAAGGGGGAGGGGGTTTGCGAAGACTAGAGGAAGAAAGTGTGAGTTCAGATTTAAATACCCCAGAGGCGGGGCGTAGGAAGAGGGAGTGCCGACTTGGAGAAGACCACACCCATCAGCCTGAATCTTGTCTACAAATTTGATCAACTGGGTTTAAAATCATATTAATCTCAAACACTCCCAACTGTGTACTCTCACACATAGAATCATTGTTTAAACTTTGGTTGTGGCAAATCGGTTGCTTATTGTTCGATACAACATTTCGTACTGTTTGATTTCAAATCACGAGGAACAGCTTTCAAAATCTTGCAGAGGACCTGTCAAACTGACAATAGTCCCACAGATACCAAGGGATACATTTGGAATATTTCTACAGAGTTTGTAAGATATCAAAACGGACATTTTATCTTCTGTTATACAAAGGTCCACAAGTTCTGGCGCTTGCTGTTCCTCTCAACGCGAGTGGGTGGCGCCTCACGTGCATGTTTGAATATTAACCACATAGTCTCCTCGACGGCAGGGTCCCTCAACCTTTTGGTCGGGGAAGGAGTCTTTTGAAGCCAGGAATCATGATTTGATGGGAAGCTGCTAATTAGGTTAAGGTCCACTTGACGTACACCAGGCATTCTCCGAGTCACCGTCTCACAACAGGGCAGCGTGGAGGAGTGGGGTTATCAAGTGGTTAGGAGTCCCTGTGGCACCTCAGTTTGCGGAGCGCATGTCCGCGACACCTGCAAAGACAATCTCAAAAAGGGATAGGGCGCCCTTTGCACACTGGTCATTGCACCGGACTATTGCAATATTAGTCATTCGAACTGCTCTAAGTGCTAGAGGACTCTGCATCTTTTTGCACAATTGTCAAAAAAAAAAAAAAATAAATGTACCGCCATTACCAGATAACTAGCAACCCTTTATTGCTCAGTGACTGTTTTTTTTTTGTTTGTTTGTTTTTTTTGTCAATGTCTTTATGTCTCAAAAGTGTTCTCTGTCAATTGACTGTCTGTTATCGTACGAGAGCGGCTCCAACTACTGGAGACAAATTCCTTGTGTTTTTCGGACATACTTGACAAATAAAGATGATTCTGATATATACTTGAGCTAATCTAATTGACTTCCCATAAAATACTGAGAATAATTTCAGTTAATTGTGCTACTACCAATACTTCAACATGTCTACTATATCCAAGCAGTATTTTGTAAGCGCATTGATTGTTGTCAAATCTGGTTCAGCGAAGCTTGCTGTCCATGTGGCTGAGAGCATTCTGGAGGCTCTTGTGTGTTACGGCAGCAGTAGAGGAGGGGGACCGCAGAAGCGCTGCGTATGAAAGGCCGTGCCGTGGGTGGCAGGAGGCGGTTGTGTTGTTGGTCTTCTTCCAGATTGCGCTCTCCTTCATCTTTTACACAGGGTGATTGATTTGTGGAGGCCACTGTGGAACCCAGCTCACGACCACAACCTGACATTCTCCCCTAGGCCAAATCGGACCCATTAGACCACAGGTGATACACAATTATCAGTAACTTGCCCTACATGTAGTTTTTGTCAGAAAGCTGCTGTCCCTATTCACATCTAAATCTAACAGCCAACCACATATCCAGACATTTGGCATTTTTCTCAATTTCTTCTAAATCCTTTTTTTTTTGTACTTCCTCAAACAATCCAAGTGACAGTATACACCGGTAATTCTTTTTTGCTCTTCCCACTTCCCATTTCCAGTACTCATTAGAAGTGCTTCTCTTTTTTAAAGTATTCGAACGTATGGAACAATAAACCATGTAAAGGTTATATAAAACTAATAGAACTAATATTTGGTATATATTAATAAACATTTCCAACTCAACTCCCTCATTTATTTTTGAATTTTTCAATTATTCTGATGTTTATTAAAAATGCAGCCGGCGAGAAAATAATTTTAGGGGACAGACAAAGGAACAGAATGGACAAGGGTAGTAGGGGTGCAAACTACTGCAGAACAATAGTTAGTCTAGATATTTGAACACAGTCAAATCGTGTTCTTATTTGTGGGTGAGGGGGTGGGGTGGTGGGGGTACCGGTGAGGGCATGCAACAACTAACCAATAGAACAAGATGAGAGAGGACAGAAAAAGGGAGGACAGGGCAGGATGTGGGAAATGAGCAGGGCAGTCCTACTGATGAGTAGTGCGGTGGCAAGCTTTTTAGTGTCTAAACACATACAAATTTTCAAAGCAGCCCTGTCTGTACGTTTCACCGAGGTCTACCAAAATTGGGAGGCATATGTAACCTCCCAGACGGACCTCCCAGACTGGCTAACACATCTGCGTCACAGTTCTGAGAAGCCAGGTTCAAATGGTGTTATTTCGGAGGTATGAATGAATAACAAAAAACAATTTGAATTGGAAAATAATTTTTGATTTAAAAGATGCGAGTGCATCGGTACACGGACTAATGAATCGGTCTCAATATAGCTTGAACTGGCCGATGGCCTGATCTTGCAATGATGTTACAGTTACGTCAGACGCTCGCAGCAAGTTTAAAGTCCAAGTGTGGAAGAAATTTGGATTTTATATGAATAATGGAGTCGTGGATAAAAGTGGCACCATACGCAAAAGCTGTAAACTGAAACTGCGCTAAAGTACGATAGTACGACAAATCTGCAGGCGAGAAGGAAGCTAGCACAGCTAGCACAACAACATGCACAGGCAAGACTTCTTCCAGCCAAAACTCACCCACAACTCGGCAAGTGCAAAGGTAATAACAGCCTCAATAGCCTTATTTATTCTTAAAGACTTAGGGTTTTCGGGACCTGATATCAACTTTCGAGCAGCGATACATCATATTGTCTCGACAACATTTCACTAACAAGTACGTGCCAGAGTTGTACAACAAAGATAAGGATGAAGTCAAAGAACAGCTATTCAATAGAGAATGAGTGGGAATTACCACCGATGCCTGGACATCATGTGCAATGTGACAATCACAGCGCACCGTATCTTTGGTTGTTTGTTTATATGTGCCCTGTGATTGGCTGGTGACTAGTTCAGGGTGTACCTCTCGCCCGAAGATAGCTGGAATAGGCTCCAGCATGCCCACGACCCTAGTGAGGATAAGCAGTACGGAAAATGAATGAATGTAACCTCCCAACACCTACAAAAATGTCTCTTGGAGCCATAGCTTAAACCTAACAGAAAGTCCATCACTTTTAATTTACTTTCAAATTCGGACCTATTTTTCGCCTTTTACAGCCACCATATTTTTGCAAACTCCTCCTAAAGATTTTATCCAATCGATTTCAAACTTTGGGTGTCTCTGCTAAACATATTCAAGATGAGTTAGTTAAGTTATTAAAAGCTTTTCATTTCATCCAATGCTGTTGTCGTGGCAATGTGCTGTTCGCCAAGAAAACAACCCTCCATTAAGGGTCTACACATGCATAAAAACGAATGAAACATTGCACACACATCAAGCCTGGTGAACAATTCAATATATTATAGTCTTAAATTTTCTCCAAAATGGACGGGCGCCTTATAATGCGGCACGTCTTATGTGTGCACCGAGTTCCAAAATCTCAAAATGTTGTGTGATGAGCGCTCCGCTTGACTGACTGGGAGCATTTCCTGCCGACATGCTGCTTATACAGAGGAAAAGCGGACGTGGCTGAGGACAGCATGCGGACGTAAAGGGGGAAGGGTGCGTGGAGGAGGACTCTAAAGCCACACCCCCAGTAGGTATATAGCGCCGGGGTGTGCATTGTACAAAACATCGGTTTGGCTACAATGGCACCTACAAAGAGACACGCTTACGAAGCACAGTTAAAGCTGCAAGCTGTCAGTTACGCGGAGAAACATGGGACTCGAGAAGCCGCGAGAGAATTTAAGATCAACGAATCCATGGCTCCCAAGTGGAGGAAGCAGAAAAACGAGCTTTGCCAAGTCAAGAAGACGAAGCTGATTTTCCGCGGAAACAAGGCGAGGTGGCCCAAGTTGGAACACCAACATGAGCAATGGATTAATGAGCAAAGAACAGCCGGGAAAAGTGTCTCTACAGTCACCATTCGACCGAGGGCAATAACGCTTGCAGAAGAAATGAAAATCGAACATTTTCAAGGAGGTCCGTCTTGGTGCTTTTGTTTTATCAAACGTCGGCATCTATCCATCCGGGCAAGGACTACCGTGGCGCAGCAACGTCTGGCGGATTACAAGGAAAAACTGTCCATCTTGCGCTCCTACTGCAGTAAAAAGATTGCCGACAAACACATCCAGCCCAACCACATCACCATGGACGAGGTGCCGCTCACTTTCGACATCCCAGTGAACCACACTGTAGAGAAGAAGGGGACCACCACGGTTGCGATACGCACAACGGGGCACAAGAAGTCGGCTTTTACTGTTGTTCTTGGTTGCCATGGTAATGGAAAGAAACTGCCACCTATGGTGATTTTTAAGAGGAAGACGCTGCCGAAAGAAAAGTTTCCAGCCAAAGTCATCGTTAAGGCCAATCAAAAGGGCTGGATGGACGAGGAGAAAATGAGAGAGTGGCTGAGTGAGGTGTACGTAAAGAGACCAGATGTTTTTTTTCCACGCGTCACCGTCCCTGTTGATCTGTGACTCCATACGTGCGCATCTCACAGCCGCTGTGAAAAACCAAGTGCAACTAAGACTGGGAGGCGACGCCGGGCGGGTTACGCCACTGTATGAGAATGGATTGTGGATGGGCTAAGGTATCTGCTTTGACTGTTGTCCCAGCTTTCGGAAAAGCCGGCATCATTGCTGAACAGCCCCCCAGCAACGAGACTGACTCTGACAATGACGAGAGCGAACTCGGCGTGTTTGTTGGAGAACTTGCCCCAAAAACTCTTTTGGGTGGTTTATCACCACTTATTCAATACTTATTTGGGTTAAAAAAACAAAAAACTTTTTTTTTTTTTTTTAAACAGCCAAATTATTTCGGGGGGCTTAAGAACATTGTAGGGGGCTGAAGCCCCCCTAAAATAGGTCCAACGACACCACTAGCTTTCACACAGTCCATGAAGTCTCGCTCTTGCTCTTGAAACAGTCCTTGTGCCACAACATTACAGCCTCACTGGGACCCACGCCTGGCTGGTGTTAGTTTCGGACCCTGTGTACAGTACAGTACATTGTCAGTTTCAGCTGTGACTGGTGACACGCTGCCCAGTAGCATCCCTTACAAAACATATGTAAGGGAGCACGACATACTATCCACTATACCTCCCCACGTGTGGTTAATCAAAATAACAGGCCCAATTTTCTTGAAAAGAAAAGGAACATTTGATCTAATTATGTTTAATTAGTTTAAAACGTAATGAGATATTTAATTTCTCTCTCTTTTTTCTAGTTGTATGAACTGGATGACGATGGAAAGCGCAAAGAATTCCTGGATGACCTCTTCAGTTTCATGCAGAAACGTGGTAAGACATCCTTTTTTTAAAGGTCAGATGACAAAACAATGTCTTTCACAGAAATGCTGCATACATTCATGGTTGAACAAAAATAATTGTTATTATTTTTATTCTACAGCTGTTTAGCATAAAATAATTTGTCGTACCATAATTATCTATGTACAACTTTTGCTCGAGGGGCCAAATTGAGATGCATCCTTTGTATGAACCGATACCGATACCGACACCATATGTCGGCCGGGCTTGCAGTTAACGCGCTGCGTCCCGCCCGCTGCCAATGTGCTGCTGGCCTGCCTGGCTGTGGGCTGCGGACCTACCAGGACCTGGTTGATCCTGCCAGTAGCATATGCTTTTCTCAAAGATGAAGCTATGCAAGTCTAAATACATGTGGATCTGTTGGTGAAACTGCTAATAGTTCATTAAATCAATTATAGTTCCTTTGTTCACTCTGCCAATTCTAGAGCTAATACATGCAAATAACTGCCAACTACCAGGACACATGCATTTATCAGAACCAAAATCCATGCGAGGCCTCCCACATCAGGGGTTCGCCCTGGCCACTTTGGTGACCCTAGATAATGTTGAGTCAAACACTGCCCCTCCGTGGCGGAGAAGTCACAATTGAATATTTTACCTATCAACTTTCGAGTGTACTTTCTCTGCCTACAATAATGACAACATGGGGATGAAAACCGAAAGGGATTTACAGGAGATTGTGCAAAGAAGCTTCCATTTGTTAAAAAGAACCTGCCCATCCTTTTTTTTTTTTTTTTTTTTTTTTTTTTAAAAGAGTCCAGAGTCAAGAGAAGTAAGCTGTGGTGTCATTTTGTATCACTTCAGTTGTCATGACCCAGTTTTATTTTCGAACTAAAATGCCATGTGTTTACAGGCTACATAGACTGGCAAGACTGTTTACAAACATGCAGTTGGATGTTAAAATGTCAAGAAAGTTCTTACTCTAGAGAGTTTTTCATTTGATTGAAACGTATGCCATGTAAAATTTTTGGGCGGTTTGAACAATATTTGTTTCAAAATAAAACCTTTATTAGTACTCCATCTTAAAAGAGTGGCATCGTGTATTCCTACTTTGGACATGTTCAGGTGGGGGACCGTCAATATATCGGTAGAAGAATGTTACAAATGGAGTCCCTAAGTAGGCACCAAGGAGGAAGACCAAAGAGCAGATTCATGGATCGTTCGAGGGCAAAGTATTGACTTTCAAAATTCAAAATTTTATGCAGGCTCCACAAACAACCTGCATTAGGCATAGCCGTATTGCTCACCAATTACCGTATTTATCGGACTATAAGGCGCACCAGATTATAAGGCACATTAAGCGAAACAAAACAGATAAGTCAAACTTTATTCAACTCATTCACAATAACTCTCAACATTGTTCAGTTGCAACACATAAAATCCTGACTACGGTAGCCGTAGTGCTCCGACACTCCATTAAGCAGTGCGGCCTCGTAGCTTACCAAAGTCGTACTAAAACATTTGGACAGATTTTTGAGCGCCTAAACCACATAAAATCAGTTCGAGGTCAGTAAACTCAACCAGAATTGATACATAAGGCGCACCAGATTATAAGGTGCACTGTTGAGAAAATTAAAGGCTTATAAATGCGCCTTATAGTCCAAAAGATACGGTACTTCAGTCAGAGGAGAAAAGGCAAGCAAGGGAACCGACTGAATGGACATGCGTCCACAACAATGTGAAATATTTTGCTTTTATTGGCCATTCACAAAGTGAGGATTCTACCAGCAGGTGCTGTTTTTTATTGGGGAAATATGAGAAAGTTGAGTTTCTTCCTTTTTTAATCTATCCTGTTCAGCTGCATGGCCATGCAGAATGGTTGATCTGTATCCTTTTTTCTGCTGGAACAGTTTTGCTGTGTAACAGGGGAGTTTGAAATACTCCCTATGTTTATTCATCCACCCATCCATTTTCTGAGCCGTTTATCCTCACAAGGTTCGCGGGAGTGCTGGAGCCTATCCCAGCTTTCAACGGGCAGGAGGCGGGGTACACCCTGAACTGGTTGCCAGCCAATTGCAGGGCACATATAAACAAACAACCATTCACACTCACATTCACACCTACGGGCAATTTAGAGTCTTCAATTAACCTACCATGCATGTTTTTGGGACGTGGGAGGAAACCGGAGTGCCCGGAGCAAACCCACGCAGGCACGGGGAGCACATGCAAACTCCACACAGGCGGGGCCGGGGATTGAACCCGACTCCTCAGAAGGCAGATGTGAGGCAGATGCTCTAACCAGTGCCGCCTCCCTCTGTTTATTATTATTATTATTTTTTTATTATTTGAAAATGCAGCCGGACCGAAAAAGGTTTTGGGGGACATGTGACAGAGGGACCGAACAGACAAGGGGAATAGGGGTGCGAAACACAGCAGAATAGTTAGAAAGTCTAGATATTTGACTACAGGTAACGTTGCAAAGTCAAGTTGTGTTGTTTTTTGTGGACGGGGAGGGAGACACACCCACACCGTTCGACTATTTTCTCACGCACTTGTTCACAAAGAGGTGACCCTCGCCCCATCTTTGCTTGGGTGTTGTTGAGGACACGCAACAACTAGGAAAAGATGAGGGAGGACAGAAAAGGGCAGGGTAGGACAGGATGGGGAAAATAAGCAAGGCTGTGCTACTGATGAGTTGTGTGGGGAAATGCTTTTATAGTGTCAAAACACCTGTGTGAGCCCATAAATTGATATCCTAATACAACCCCAATTCCAATGAAGTTGGGACGTTGTATTAAAAATAAATAAAAACAGAATACATTGATCTGCAAATCATGTTCGACCTATATTTAATTGAATACACTACAAAGACAAGATATTTAATCTTCAAACTGATCAACATGATTGTTTTTAGCAAATAATCATTAACTTGAATTTTATGGCTGCAACACGTTCCAAAAAAGCTGGGACAGGGTCATGTTTACCACTCTGTTACATCACCTTTTCTTTTAACAACATTCAATAAACATTTGGGAACTGAGGACACTAATTGCTGAAGCTTTGTAGGTGGAATTCTTTCCCATTCTTGCTTGATGTACAGCTTCAGCTGGGTCTCCGTTGTTGTATTTTACGCTTCATAATGCGCCACACATTTTCAATGGGAGACAGGTCTGGACTGCAGGCAGGCCAGTCTAGGACCCGCACTCTTTTACTACGAAGCCACGCTGTTGTAACACGTGCAGAATGTGGTTTGGCATTGTCTTGCTGAAATAAGCAGGGGCGTCCACGAAAAAGATGTTGCTTGGATGGCAGCATATGTTTCTCCAAAACCTGTACGTACCTTTCAGCATTAATGGTGCCTTCACAGATGTGTAAAAAAAATGGACGGATGGATGGACACTACAAAGACAAGATATTTAATGTTCAAACTGATAAACTTTATTATTTTTTAGCAAATAATCATTCACTTTGAATTTTATGGCTGCAACACATTCCAAAAAGCTGGGACAGGTGGCAAAAAAGACTGAGAAAGTTGAGGAATGCTCATCAAACACCTGTTTGGAACATCCCACAGGTGAACAGGCTAATTGGGAACAGGTGGGTGCCATGATTTTGTAGAAAAGGAGCTTCCCTGAATTGCTCAGTCATTCACAAGCAAAGATGCGGTGAGGTTCACCTCTTTGTGAACACGTGCATGAGAAAATAGTTGAACAGTTTAAGGACAATGTTCCTCAACGTACAATTGCAAGGAATTTAGGGATTTCATCATCTACGGTCCATAATATCATCATCGTACTAGAGCGGCTCCAATTACAGGAGACAAATTCCTTGTGTGTTTTTTGGATATACTTGGCAAATAAAGATGATTCTGATTCTGAAAAGGTTCAGAGAATCTGGCGAAATCATTGCATGTAAGCGGCAAGGCCGACAACCAACATTGAATGCCCGTGACCTTTGATCCCTCAGGCGGCACTGCATCAAAACCGACATCAATGTGTAAAGGATATCACCACATGGGCTCAGGAACACTTCAGAAAACCAATGTCAGTGAATACAGTTCGGCGCTACAGCCGTAAGTGCAACTTGAAACTCTACTATGCAAAGCAAAAGCCATTTATCAACAACACCCAGAAACGCCGCCGGCTTCTCTGGGCCTGAGCTCATCCAAGATGGACTGATGCAAAGTGGAAAAGTGTTCTATGGTCCGACGAGGCCACATTTCAAATTGTTTTGTTCAATTCCCAAACGTTTATTGAATGTTGTTCAAAGAAAAGGTGATGTAACACCGTGATTAACATGACCCTGTGCCAGCTTTTTTGGAACGTGTTGCAGCCATAAAATTCTAAGTTAATGATTATTTGCTAAAAACAATCAAGTTTATCAGTTTGAAGATTAAATATCTTGTCTTTGTAGTGTATTCAATTAAATATAGGTCGAACATGATTTGCAAATCATTGTATTCTGTTTTTATTTATGTTTAACACAACGTGCTAACTTCTTTGGAATTGGGGTTGTAGTATTTGTGATGAATGTGTATACTTTTGAAAGGAGTTTTTTGTTTTGTGGGAATAGTTCCACTATTGTCTTAACAAAAAAGGGTGGTTGTAAAGTATTAACGCATGTTGGGACTCTTTTCAGATTGCTGTTTTTACTTTATAATATTGAAGAAAGTTACCACCTCTAAATTGAAATTGTTGGAATAAATTTTCACACGACATGAACACATTATTTTTGAATAAGGGATGGAGGCAGTCAATTCCACTTTTGCTGAAGTAAAGGGGTATTTTGTTTACCTCAAAATTGTGATTACATCAGATTGGGGAGAAATTACATGGTGCTGACTGAGATTGTGTGGTTTCTTGACTTTTCCACCATGCTGATAAAGGGGCTGCAATAATCGGATTCTTGAAACAATTGTGGCGTTTGAGACTTGTGCTGGTAATTGGGAGGTCTGAAAGTTTGGTGCTATTGCAGTCTATCAGTACTAGTTCCAGCCAAGATTGTTTTTCAACATTTGGATGTAACCACTTAATGAGGTACTGTATTTGACTAGCTAAGTAAGAATGTTTGAAGTTGGGTGCATCAAGTCCCCCTTCTGGTTTATGTTTCTGAAGGGTGGATAGGATAAATCTATTTTTCTTACTTTTGGAGTAAAAATTTCATTGGCAGAGTCTAGCATTTGGAACCACTTTAACGTGGGTTTGAATGGGATCATTGAAAATAAATAGCTAATTTAAGGTGACATTTTTATTTTTACTTTATCTATATCCCCTAGAAGTGAGCTAGGTAGGCTGTTCCAACGTTGTAAGTCGTCACAAACGTTTTGCACTAGAGGTAGATTATTTAACTCTGTAAGTTTTGCTGAGCTATTACTGTCTAGATATTTGATGTTACCTGTAAGAATAGGATAGTTTGGGTTTTGAGGCTGAATGCAGTTCTGTGAGGGTTAAAAACATTTTACTTTCTGAAGTTAATAGAGGGATTTTTAGGTTATTGATAAAAGTTGCAATGTCATTTTTATTCTGCTAATTGCGAGATGAATATAACCTACTGGAAAAGTTGTAAACGATTAAAAATATTAATTTCCTGTGGTGATTGAGTAAATTTTAAATCCTTGCGAGAATTGGGAGTCTCGGCGGCTCAGTGGATCAGCTGGACTGGAATGATGGTGGAGCGTTTGAAACAGGATGGTACTTCGCACAGTTCCAGAGATCTATTGAAGATCTGAGTGAAGACTGGCACGAGCTGGTCCGCACAGACTTTGAGGCAGGATGGGGACACATGGTCTCGGCCTGCCGCTTTGTTAATCTTTTGTTGTTTCAAGATGCGCCTCACATCCTGTTCGCGGATAGTTAACGCAGAAGTCGATGGTGTGATAGGGGTCGGTGGTGCGGCCGGATGGGTGTGGGGTGTGAAAGTGTCCTTTTCAAATCTGCAGTAGAAGGTATTCAAGTCTTTGCCTAGTTTGCTATTGTTCTCAGCTTGGGGGGATTGTCGCTTGTAATTAGTCAGCGATTGGAATGCATGCCAGACTGATTTAGAGTCGTTAGCGCTAAACTGTTTTTCCAACTTTGCTGCATAGTTCCTCTTTGCAATGTTAATTTCTTTAGTCAGCTGGTTTCTAGCTCGATTATACAGGGCCCTGTCCCCGCTCTGATATGCGTTCTCCTTAGCTTGGCGAAGCTGCTTAAGTTTGGCAGTGAACCACGGCTTGTTGTTGAATGTGCGAAATGACTTTGTTGGTACACAAGCCTCTTCACAGAAACTGATATAGGATGTGACAGTGTCCGTCTATTCATCCAGGCTGCCAGCTGAATTTTCAAAGACACTGTGCAGTCTAAACACCTTTGAAGTTCCATCTTTGCTTCATTGGTCCGCTTTTTCACTGTTTTCACGGTAGGCTTCGCGCATTTAAGTTCTTGCCTGTACGTGGGTATTAAGTGACTTAAGCAGTGATCAGACGAGCCCAGGGCGGCACGAGGTAAAGCAGGGTATGCGTTTTTTTTTGTAGTATAACAGTGGTCTAAAATGTTATTTACCCTGGTAGGACAGTCGATGTGCTGCTTGTATTTAGGGAGTTTGTGGTTGAGTTTAGCTTTTTTTAAAGTCCCCACGAATAATGAGGGGTGAGTCCGGGTGTTTTTTTTCAATTTCGTTGACTTGTTCGGCGAGTGTTAACAGTGCAGAGTTCGTGTTAGCTTGAGGCGGAATATAAGCGCCAGCCAGAATGAATGATGCAAACTCACGCGCCGAGTAGAATGGCTTACAGTCCGGAGTAGCCTCCTTGATGGTTAGCAAGTCTCCCCTTGTGTAAGTGAGTCGTGTAATGTCTCCAAGGACGAACTAAAAACACAAAAACAATACTAGAGAGCGCGTAACCGAGGCGACCACACTGGTAGGCGCTATCTTGGAATGGTGTGAGGGATGATCTCAAAAGCTGCAGTCAGACCAAGGAGGATGAGGATGGTGAGTAAGCCAGAGTCATCTGCCAGGTCATACTGGAAAGAGTTTAGGAATAGTTCAGACAAGAGTTAGAGATAAAGGTTGTGCATGTTACAGATTTTGGCACCTTCTCAATATACACATGCTGGCCAAATAGGGTATTGTTCATAGCAAAACAGCGGAATTCAGCTCTGGGACGAATGTAAACTGGGCCAAACAAAGGGACCACACCTCTTTGCTCACATTAATGTAGGGGAGAGGAGAACCTGTTTCAGCAAGGATGGTTTGATGAAGGTACTGTGGACTGATGAAAGAATTTAAGGTGTGAAGAAAGGGTGATGACGAATTGGGATGTGAGGAAGGCACTACATGTGGGTTTGCAGCGCCATGCGGGATAAAAAAACAAACATAGCAGTTAGAATGATTTTGAGAGCATTCCACATGAAGGGCGGAAAGAAACCAAACAGTCATACTGTAGGAAGTGAAATTAGCAGAGGTAATCGCGATCGCATGTAACCAAAGAAGGTCGTCATAGTTGTCAAATGTCGGCTGTTGTCGAGTGCATTCTGCAAGGGCAGGCAGTGTGTGAGGGAGGCGGCAGCTCTTGTGGGGTACTGCAGAAGGCTGTGTGAGGAGAGGATTGGACCGCAGAAGTACTGTATGTGAAGGGCCGTGGTGTGGGTTGCAGGAGGCGGTTGTGTTGTTGGTCTTCTTCCAGATTGCACTCTCCTTGATCTTGGCCATAGGGTGGTTGATTTCTGGAGGCCACTGTGGAACCCGGCTGGCGACGACAACCTGACATCCTCCCCTAGGCCAACTCAGACAGATTAGAACACAGACGATACACAGCTATCTGTAACATTTGAGTTTTTTTAATGACAAGGGTGATGTGCAGAGCTGTGGGAACGATAGAGGATTAAAGTTGATGAACCACACAATGAAGTTATGGGAAAGAGTAGTGGAGCCTAGATTCAAGACCGAAGTGAGTATTTGCGAGCAACAGTATGGTTTCTTGCCTAGAAAGAGTACTACAGATGCATTATTTGCCTTGAAGGTGTTGATGTCGAAGTACAGAGAAGGTCAGAAGGAACGACATTGTGTCTTTGTAGATCTAGGGAAAGCTTATGACAGAGTACCCAGAGAGGAACTGTGGTACTGCATGTGGAAATCTGGAGTGGCAGAGAAGTATGTTAAAATAATATAGGATATGTATGAGAGCAGCAGAACAGTGGTGAGGAGTGCTGTAGGTGTGACAGAGGAGTTTAAGGTGGAGGTGGGACTGCATGAGGGATGAGCCCTGGTGATGGATAGGCTGAGAGATGAGGTTAGACTGGAATCCCTGTAGAATATGATGTTCGCAGATGACATTGTGATCTGCAGTGAAAGCAGGGAGCAGCTGGAGGAACAGTTAGAAAGATGGAGGCATGCACTGGAAAGCAGAGGAATGAATATTAGTCTATTAGTAAACAGTATGCGCATGAATAGGATAGGTGGAGGGGGACAAAGTAAAGCTACAGGGAGAGGAGATTGCGGGGATGGAGGACTTAAATATTTGGCCTCAACAGTCCAGAGCAATGGTGAGTGTGGTCAGGAAGTGAAGAAACAGGTCCAAGCAGGTTGGAACGGGTGGAGGAAGGTGTCAGGTGTGTTATGTGACAGAAGAGTCTCTGCTCGGATGAAGGGCAAAGTTTATAAAACAGTGGTGAGGCCAGCCATGATGGACGGATTAGAGACAGTGGCACTGAAGAGACAGCAGGAAGCAGAGCACATGAAGATGTTGAGGTTCGCTCTCGGAGTGACCAGGTTGGATACAATTAGAAATGAGCTAATCAGAGGGACAGCCAAGGTTCGATGTTTTGGAGACAAAGTTAGCGAGAGCAGACTTGGATGGTTTGGACACGTCCAGAGGAGAAATAGTGAGTATATCGGTAGAAGCGTGATGAGGATGGAGCTGCCAGGCAAGAGAGCTAGAGGAAGACCAAAGAGAAGGTTGATGGATGTTGTGAGGGAAGACATGATGGCAGTTGGTGTTCGAGAGGAGGATGCAGGAAAAGGATGACGCGCTGTGACAACCCCTAAAGGGACAAGCCGAAAGGAAAAGAAGAAATTGCCCCAGTGAAAATGTTTAGAGACAAGAAAATACAGTTGGCTGCTCAATGTGAATTGAATGAAGAAAAAAAACAGTTGATTATCTAAAAGCGGCACGGTGTGTGACTGGTTAGCACATCTGCCTCACAGTTCTGAGGACCCGGGTTCAAATCCGGCCTCGCATTTGTGGAGTTTGCGTGTTCTCCCTGTGCCTGTGTGGGTTTACTCCGGTTTCCTCCCGCATCCCACCAACATGCATGGTAGGTTAATTGAAAACTCTAAATTGCCCATAAGTGTGAATGGTGTTTGTCTATATGTGCCCTGCGATTGGCTGGCGACCAGTTCAGGGTGTACCCCGCCTCTCGCCCGAAGATAGCTGGGATAGGCTCCAGCACGCCCGCAACCCTACAGTTACTGTTATGTTGGTCACAGTGGTAGGCTGGGGAGGTATTGATATCAGAGTCAGACTTACAATTTATGAGCCAAACACACACACACACACACACACACACATATATATATATATAAAACAAATCAGAACAAGGAGGAAACATACACGATATGACAATCTGCCTCCCCTCACGTTTTAATGTGATCAGCAAAACTAAATATGTAACAGACAAATATTAAATACATAGCCTATGGAAAATCAGAATGCAGATTGTGTCTCGGGCTGCACAATTCATCGAATTTTAATTGTGATTGGGATTTTGCCTGCCATGATTAAACCAGCCTGATCGTCAGCGATTTTAAAAAAAATAATAACATTTTTTTTACATTTAAAATGTGGGCACTGCTGCATATGTGCCCGCATCCTTGTCACCCAGCCACCAGGGGGCGAACGGATGGTTAAGGCTTCCTTAAGCGCCGGCACTGAGTTCTGTGGCCACCTTCAAAATTAAAGACTAAAATGGCATTGATGTCCAATGCAGTCACAGATAAAGCTTTCATTTTGAAGTTGCCCCTCGCAGCACGTTGACGGTGAGGCGGCGTGTCACGATAAGTCACGATTAACAAACGTAGTAGCGGCCTTGACTTCAACTTTTCAGCTGGCCTGACTGCAGTAAAAAACGTCAGAAGTAAATAGAAAGGCAAATCACAACTGTCAAGTTATTTGCACTTTGTGACCGTGCACGACTGACCAATGGTCAAGCAGAACAACGGAGACGTACCCGTCGTTGACGATTCACTGTATTGATGAGGAATGAAAAGTCGGTGCTTGCAGACTAATGTTATTGCCTTCTATGCATAAACTGTACATATTTTCTTCCATTAAGTTGCAATTCGTGATCACATTTTATAATAGAATATTTATTCTGTCAGCCCTTGATAAAGTAGAATTTTTTTTTAATTTTTTTTATTATCTATCATTTATTCTTATTTAAAGATTCATTTTGCACTGAAAACTGTTTCATATTGATTTTTGAAAAGTAGTGCAATAAAAATAAAGATTTTTCCCTAACATGAAGAATAACGGTGATTAATAATCGTGATTACAATAATGCAGCCCTATGGGGGGCACAAGTCAATGCAAACTCTAGGCCGGTCCCAAGCCCGGAGAAATGCAGAGGGTTGCGTCAGGAAGGGCATCAGGCTTAAAACCTTGCCAAAACGTTCATCCAAAGAATTCCAAACGTTCATCCAAAGAATTCCATACCGGATCGGTCGTGGCCCAGGTTAACAATGTCCACCACCGGCGCCGTCAACCTGCGGGGCGCCGTTGGAAATTCAGCTACTGTGGGTCGAAGTCAAAGAAGAAGAAGAGGTGGAAAGCGGGTTCTTCGGCAGAAAGAGAAGAGGAAAACACAGAGCCTAGAACTGAATGTGGGGACTTTGAATGCTGGGACTATGACAGGAAAATCTCGGGAGTTGGTTGACATGATTATTAGGAGAAAGATTGATATAGTGTGTGTCCAGGAGACCAGGTGGAAAGGCAGTAAGGCTAGAAGTTTAGGGGCAGGGTTTAAATTATTTTACCATGGTGTAGATGGGAAGAGAAATGGAGTCGGGAAATGGAGTTGGCTAAGAATGTCTTGGAGGTGAAAAGAGTATCAGATCGAGTGATGAGGCTGAAATTTGAAATTGAGGGTGTTATGTGTAATGTGATTAGTGGCTATGCCCCACAGGTAGGATGTGACCTAGAGGTGAAAGAGAAATTCTGGAAGAAGCTAGACGAAGTAGTTCTGAGCATCCCAGACAGAGAGAGAGTCGTAATTGGTGCAGATTGTAATGGACATGTTGGTGAAGGAAACTGGGGTGATGAAGAAGTGATGGGTAAGTACGGCATCCAGGAAAGGAACTTGGAGGGACAGATGGTGGTTGACTTTGCAACAAGGATGCAAATGGCTGTAGTGAACACTTTTTTCCAGAAGAGGCACGAACATAGGGTGACCTACAAGAGCGGAGGAAAAAGTACACAGGTGGATTACATCTTGTGCAGACGATGTAATCTGAAGGAGGTTACCAACTGTAAGGTAGTGGTAGGGGAGAGTGTGGCTAGACAGCATAGGATGGTGGTGTGTAAGATGACTCTGATGGTGGGGAGGAAAATTAGGAAGACAAAGGCAGAGAAGAGAACCATGTGGTGGAAGCTGAGGCAGGCTCTCGGTGGACGGGAGGACCTTCCAGAACACTGGACCACTGCAGCCAAGGTGATCAGAGAAGAAGGAAGGAGAGTACTTGGTGTATCTTCTGGCAGGAAAGGAGAGAAGGAGACTTGGTGGTGGAACCTCACAGTACAGGAAAGCATACAAGGAAAAAGGTTAGCTAAGAAGAAGTGGGACACTGAGAGGACCGAGGAGAGGCGAAAGGAATACATTGAGATGCGACACAGGGCAAAGGTAGAGGTGGCAAAGGCAAAACAAGAGGCATATGATGACATGTATGGCAGGTTGGACACTAAAGAAGGAGAAAAGGATCTATACAGGCTGGTCAGACAGAGGGATAGAGATGGGAAGGATGTGCAGCAGGTTAGAGTGATTAAGGATAGAGATGGAAATATGTTGACTGGTGCCAGCAGTGTGCTAGGTAGATGGAAAGAATACTTCGAGGAGTTGATGAATGAGGAAAATGATAGAGAAGGGAGAGTAGAAGAGTCAATTGTGGTGGACCAGGAAGTGGCAATGATTAGTAAGGGGGAAGTTAGAAAGGCATTAAAGAGAATGAAAAATGGAAAGACAGTTGGTCCTGATGACATTCCTGTGGAGGTATGGAAGCATCTAGCAGAGGTGGCTGTGGAGTTTTTGACCAGCTTGTTCAATAGAATTCTACTGCGTGAGAAGATGCCTGAGGAATGGAGGAAAAGTGTACTGGTGCCCATTTTTAAGAACAAAGGTGATGTGCAGAGCTGTGGCAACTATAGAGGAATAAAGTTGATGAGCCACACAATGAAGTTATGGGAAAGAGTAGTGGAGGCTAGACTCAGGACAGAAGTGAGTATTTGCGAGCAACAGTATGGTTTCATGCCTAGAAAGAGTACCACAGATGCATTATTTGCCTTGAGGATGTTGATGGAAAAGTACAGAGAAGGTCAGAAGGAGCTACATTGTGTCTTTGTAGATCTAGAGAAAGCCTATGACAGAGTACCCAGAGAGGAACTGTGGTACTGCATGTCTGGCGTGGCAGAGAAGTATGTTAGAATAATACAGGACATGTACGAGGGCAGCAGAACAGCGGTGAGGTGTGCTGTAGGTGTGATAGAAGAATTTAAGGTGGATGTGGGACTGCATCAGGGATCAGCCCTGAGCCCCTTCCTGTTTTCAGCGGTGATGGATAGGCTGACAGATGAGGTTAGACTGGAATCCCTGTGGACCATGATGTTTGCAGATGACATTGTGATCTGCAGTGAAAGCAGGGAGCAGCTGGAGGAACAGTTAGAAAGATGGAGGCATGCACTGGAAAGAAGAGGAATGAAGATTAGCCTAAGTAAAACAGAATATATGTGCATGAATGAGAGGGGTGGTGGGGGAAGAATGAGGCTACAGGGAGAAGAGATAGCAAGGGTGAAGGACTTTAAATACTTGGGGTCAACCGTCCAGAGCAATGGTGAGTGTGGCCAGGAAGTGAAGAAACGGGTTCAAGCAGGTTGGAACGGGTGGAGGAAGGTGTCAGGTGTGTTATGTGACAGAAGAGTCTCTGCTAGAATGAAGGGCAAAGTTTATAAAACAGTGGTGAGGCCAGCCATGATGTATGGATTAGAGACAGTGGCACTGATGAGACGACAGGAAGCAGAGCTGGAGGTGGCGGAAATGAAGATGTCGAGGTTCACTCTTGGAGTGACCAGGTTGGATAAAATTAGAAATGAGCTCATCAGAGGGACAGCCAAGGTTCGATGTTTTGGAGACAAAGTTAGAGAGAGCAGACTTCAATGGTTTGGACACGTCCAGAGGAGAAATAGTGAGTATATCGGTAGAAGCGTGATGAGGATGGAGCTGCCAGGCAAGAGAGCTAGAGGAAGACCAAAGAGAAGGTTGATGGATGTCGTGAGGGAAGACATGATGGCAGTTGGTGTTCGAGAGGAGGATGCCGGAGATAGGCTCTCATGGAAAAGGATGACGCGCTGTGGCGACCCCTAACGGGACAAGCCGAAAGGAAAAGAAGAAGAAGAAGAATAATCGTGATTACAATACTGATCAAAATCATCGTGATGATTATTTTGGCCATAATCGTCCAGCCCTACAGGTGTCTGAAAACACTGAACAGCCACTTCCCAATAGCCTCGTGTTTTAGTACACTAAATATACCAATAGATGGTACTGTTAAACCATGCTCTTTCTGCTTTTTGAGAGGGATTACGGTAATCGTGCGACTACGTCACCTGCAAATACTTGTTTACTGCACTGTATAGGAGCATGGATGTAAACAACAATGTAAATTAAACTACATTACAATGTATAGAACAACAGTGTACATTCCTTGAAAACTGATTTTACTGCCAGGTACTGCATTTTTAATGTTTTTCCACTGTATAGTTGTCTTATTGTAATTTTTGTCTTTTATTCATTTAAGTTTTTCTGTATAAAATGTGTTTTAAAAATAAATGGAGAAAAGATCAGAGAAAATTGCCGTTAATTTCATGAAATTTTAAGGGGCAATATATATATACACAGTGGGTACGGAATGTATTCAGACACCCTTAAATTTGTTGTATTGCAGCCATTTGCTAAAATTATTTTTTCCCTCATTAATGTACACACAGCACCCCATATTGACATAAAAAAACGGAATTGTTGACATTTTTGCAGATTTATTAAAAAAGAAAAACTGAAATATAGCTGGGATAGGCTCCAGCATGCCCGCGACCCAAGTGAGGATAAGCGGAACGGAACATGAATGAATGAATGAATGAAATATCACACAGCCATAAGTATTCAGACCCTTTGCTGTGACACTCATATATTTAAGTCTGGTGCTGTCCATTTCTTCTGATCATCCTTGAGATGGTTCTACACCTTCATTGGAGTCCAGCTGTGTTGGATCCAGAGATAGAGATGGGAGAAAGTTCTAGAAAGTCAACCAACACTGCAGCCCTCAACCAGTCGGGGCTTTATGGCAGAGTGGCCTGACGGAAGCCTCTCCTCAGTGCAAGACACATGAAAGCCCGCATGGAATTTGCTAAAAAAACAAACACCTGAAGGACTAATAATAGAAATAAGATTCTCTGGTCTTTGGCCTTAATTCTAACCAGTATGTGTGGAGACAACCAGGCACTGCTCATCACCTGTCCAATACAGTCCCAACATTGAAGCATGGTGGTGGCAGCATCATGCTTGGGGGGGGGGGGTTCAGCTGCAGGGACAGGACGACTGCTTGCAATCGAAGGAAAGATGAATGTGGCCAAGTACAGGGATATCCTGGACGAAAACCTTCTCCAGAGTGCTCAGGACCTTAGACTAGGCCGAAGGTTCACCTTCCAACAAGACATGACCCTAAGCACACAGCCAAAATAATGAACGAGTGGTTTCAGAACAACTCAGTGACTGTTCTTGAATAACCCAGCCAGAGCCCTGACTTAAACCCAATTGAGCATCTCTGGAGAGACCTGAAAATGGCCGTTCACCATCCAACCTGGCAGAGCTGGAGAGGATCTGCAAGGAGGAATGGCAGATGATTCCCAAATCCAGGTGTGAAAAACTTGTTGCATCATTTCCAAAAAGTCTCATGGCTGTATTACTTCAAAAGGCTGCTTCTACTAAGTACTGCGCAAAGGGTCTGAATACTTATGGCTGTGTGATATTTCAGTTTTTCTTTTTTAATAAATCTGCAAAAATGTCAACAATTCCATTTTTTTCTGTCAATATGGGGTGCTGTGTGTACATTAATGAGGAAAAAAATGAATTGAAATGACTTTAGCAAATAGCTGCAATGAAACGAGTGAAAAATTTAACGGGGTCTGAATACTTTCCGTATATATATATATATATATATATATATATAGCGGGATATAAAATTACTCACACAACACAACGCAGAAACAAATGTATTATCCTGTCATATAATGTCATAGTATATATGGGTCATGACATCAGTCGTATCATATATCATTTGTATTAGTTGATTCCCTCACCCAAAGAGAATCGATAAGAATAATATCAGGAATGGGACCACACAGATGTTCCGACGGCGAGTCAAACCCGGATCTCCTGTCCTGACTGTGAGGCAGACGTGCTAACCCCAACTGCTCACTGTGATGATGGAAGTAAGACATGGAAGCTTAAATGAGAGATTCCAAGGCAGCACAGACTTTTTTTGTGTCTTGAGTGGCGCATTCGCCTGACTTCGTTGCAGGGAGCGTGGGTTCAGTTCCCACTCAGTGACGGTGCGAATGTGAGTGCGAGTGGTTGTCCGTGTCTATATGTGCCCTGCGACCGACTGGAAACCAGTTCAGGGTGTATTCTGCCTTTTGCCCGAAGTCTGGTATTGAGAATGGATGGATGGATGGATAAATACCCTTTATGATTTACTGTTTCCCAGAGGTTATATTCATAAATTGATAATTATCTCTGAAGACGTCCGTCAGCACTTTTTCTTAACTTCACTGGTTAAAATACTTTGTGGCTGAAGAAAAGGCGGCTTCAGTGTCACTTTAGATAAATGCTCAAGTCTTCGCTTGAACTGACAATACATTTTATTGTTTCGTGCTTTAAAATTGTCTCCTGCGTTAGCTTTTGAGCTTCCTTTAAGTTGATGTTTTGTTGTTTTCTTGTTAAAAAAAATGTGTCTTTTATACAACGTAGGGTCAAGAATCTTGTGGTCCACAATTTAATCAATTAATGAAGGTGTTATGGCAGTGGGGTCTAATCTCTTATGTGGTGTTGTTCATTTCACAAGGTAAAAGAGCAACATCAATAATGAGGACAATTTTTCATCCTCTTCTCGACTTGGAAGTGAGCACATCAGCAAAGAAGCCAAGCATTAGCACTCAAGAGGCCCTGATAATCTACTTTTCTCCATTTAAAAATTATATTTTCTTGGAGGGGATCTATTGAAGGCAACTGTTGGACTCAATGAACTACATTATGTACATAATTCTTTAGTCTTGACCATCATTATTTATTGTCACACTGATATATGACCTGATGAGATCATTTATGGTGACAAAAGGCCTCGATCTTCATTCTTTTAAAAGATATCTCTTTCACTGAATTAAGGAGACAAAGACATCAATGTCAGTATTGAAAGACCATACATTTTCCTTAAAGCATTGAGTCTCCTGATGTCAAAGGAATCGTCGACAGGGGGGTTTGGGTGGGTGGGTCGGTGTGTGTGTGGGGGGGAGGGCAGGGAGGGGGTTGGGAGGTGAATGTACTATTAGTCTGGCCTGGTACCACATGGCCCAGTGGTTGGGGACCACTGCCTTGTCTTGCCTCAGATTCTGTCAGACAGAAACTAAGGAATTAATTTATTCAAACCTTGTTTGCCTGATTATTGTATTTTCAACAAAATAACAGTTTTTTAAATGAATGGTTATATGGCTGGTTCATCATTCAGATGTTTTTTTGAAAAAGTAATATGAACCTTTATGTTTTTTTTTTTGGTCAGCAGTGGTTCTCGCCTTGGAACTCTGCCATGGATGCCAATTTTGCCCAGTCTCATTCTTATTCTTGTGTTGTGAACCCTGACCTTAACTGCGGCTAGCAAGGCCTGCAGTTCATTAGAAGATGTCCTGAGTTCCTTTGTGGCCTCCTGGATGAGTCATTGCTGTTCTCTTGGGGTAATCTTTGTAGGCCGGCCACTCCTGGGAAGGTTCACCACTGGTCCATGTTTTGAAGAAGAAGAAGAAGAATCATCTTTTATTGTCATGAACATGCATGCATGCACACAAAATTTGTTCTCTGCATTTAACCCATCACAGTGAACACATACACATGTTAGTGGAACACACTGGAGCAGGGGGCAGCTGAAGCGCCCGGGGAGCATTTCGGGGTATCAGTGTCTTGCTCAAGGACACCACAGCCGTGAGTCCGGGGGATGTTGGCGGATGGTCCAGTCGGGGTCTTGAACCTAAGTCCCCCACGGTGGCAGGCTGCCCATGTGTTTTTTACATACGAAACAAAAAGTATATGCAGTGTCGTGTAAGCGTGCAGCCAGTAATTTCTATCAAAATCAGTGTGTTGTAATGTAACGAGAGAGAGGTAGCGGTTTAGAACTATCCATCCATTTTCTATACCGCTTCTCCTCACTAGGGTCGCAGGCGTGCTGGAGCCTATCTCAGCTATCTTCAAGCGAGAGGCAGGGTACACCCTGAACTGGTCGCCAGCCAAACGCAGGGCACACACAAACAAACAACCATTCCCACTCGCATTCACACCTACGGGCAATTTAGAGTCTTAAATCAACCTACCATCCATGTTTTTGAGATGTGGGAGGAAACCGGAGTACCCGGAGAAAACCCATGCAGGCACGGAGAGAACATGCAAACTCCACACAGACGGGGCTGGGATTTAAACCCCGGTCCTCAGAACTGTGAGGTAGATGAGATAACCAGTCTTGCACCGTGCCGCTGTCTTTGTAGTGTATTCAATTAAATATAGGTCGAAAATGATTTGCAAATCATTGTAATCTGTTTTTATTTATGTTTAACACAACGTCCCAACTTCATTGGAATTGGGGTTGTAAAAAAAAAAAATATATATCCACCCACCCATCCATTTTCTGAGCCGCTTCTCCTCACTAGGGTCGCGGGCGTGCTGGAGCCTATCCCAGCTATCATCGGGCAGGAGGCGGGGTACACCCTGAACTGGTTGCCAGCCAATTGCAGGGCACATACAAACAAACAACCATTCGCACTCACATTCACACCTACGGGGAATTTAGAGTCTTCAATTCATGCATGTTTTTGGGATGTGGGAGGAAACCGGAGTGCCAGGAGAAAACCCACGCAGGCACGGGGAGAACATGCAAACTCCACACAGGCAGGGTCAGGGATTGAACCCCGCTCCTCAGAATTGTGAGGCCGACGCTCTAACCAGTCGGCCACCGTGCTGCACTTATATAGCGCTTTACGAAGCCTCACATTCACCTACTCACACACACATACACCAATGGGCGGCTGCTGCCATACAAGGCGCTGAGAGGCCCACTGGGAGCAAATTAGGATTCAGTGTCTTGCCCAGGATTCAAACCAAGGACCCTTCGGTCACTGGACGACCTGCTCTACCTACTGAAACACACACACACACACACACACACACACACACAGACGCACGCACGCGCACGCACGCACGCACGCACGGCGGTAGTCTGATCGTCTGTGTCTGGTTTGCTGCTTCAGGACCTGTACCTGTTTTGATTGATTTTGCTCTTTACCCGAAAATCCTGAGGGAGAATGTTCGCAAGCGCATTCGGGTTCGGAAGTGCATTTGGGTTCTACAGCAGGACAGTGATCCAAAACACAGCAAGTCAACTTTTGAATGACTTAAAAAAACAAAATGAAGGTTTTTGAGTGGCCTCGTCAAAGTCCGGACTTGAATCCGATCTAAATGTTGTGGCAGGACCTTAAAAAGGCCGTTCATGCTCGAAAACCCTCCAGTGTTGCTGAATTTAAAAACATTTGCAAGGAAAAGTAGGCTAAAATATCTTCACAGAGATGTGACACATTGGAATTATAGAAAATGCTTGATTTGTAGCTTCTGAGGGTGGCCCAACCAATTATTAAGTTTAGGGGTCAATTATGTTTTTACACAGGACCAACTAGCTAGATTTTATAAATATAAATAAAATCACCATTTAAAAACTGCATTTTATATCTCCTTGGGTTATCGTTTTCTGACATTTACATTTGTTTGACGAACTTAAAGTATTGAAACTATGAAAAAAAAATATGAATTTGAGAATACTTTCTTCCAGCACTGTAGTTACACATCATTTGCGTGCAAGAATGAATAACTTCAAACCTGTGACCCACTAACATCACCAAACTTACATTCATCTTTTGTGTTGCTTTTCCAGGTATCACTGTAGCCCCTTTCAGTTGTTGTTTTATGGGGGTTATTCCTTTTAGTCCCCCTTTTAACAACTAAATACTCTATCGGGTATAAGTCTGGAGATTGATTTGGGGAAGTTTGCATCTGACAAAATTTCCTTGGCTGACCAAAGTTAGAATGACTAAATTAAATAATAATTTAAAAAGTACCAACGTTCCTGGGGGTCTATTCTCGTGCTACCAAGTTGCATGGGCTCATCTGGTGCAGTGGGGGGTGACGCAGAGGCAGTCGGAGGTGCAGAAGACGGGTGAGGTGCTGATGGTGCAGTGGCCACGGTGGAAATTATTTTACGTGCTCTAACCCCCCTCACGTGCTCTTTCCCGTAACCGGTGGTCAAGGCAAATGGATAGTGAAATGAGATCCTCGAGTGAAGAGGGCTCGTCCCGAGCAGCGAGCTCATCCTTCAGCTGCTCTGAAACACCATTCAGGAAAATCGCCCTTAGCGTGGCGTCATCCACGGTTGCCCATTTAGCTGCTTTACCGCGGAGGAGGTTAGTGACAAAATCGACCTTGGATTGTTCGGTGGGATAGCTTAACGTAAGTTGAAGACTTGGGAACAATTTAGGATGAATTGGCTGCATGCACCTAAGTCCCCAGAGTCGGGCTCGGGCCTAGGAACATGAGGCTCTTTGTATGGAAGGCAGTGGAGTCTTGGATCAGGCAGGCTTAAATGCAGTAGAGTGCTGATTGGCAACAGGTGTGTGGCCGAGGTGGTGCTGATAACTGGGCAAAGAGAGAGGGGGAGAGAGAGAGAGGGCGAGAGGGTCACAAAGTGCCACCCAAGAACGGAACAACGGAACTGCAGAGAAAGACCATGACATGCTCAAAAGATTGTTCCATACATCTGTTGCATTTCCTATTTCGCACTTCAGAATGAGAATAGGCAGGTACACGGCATCCTAAACAGATGCCCGAGCCACCTCATCTGGCTCCTCTCAATGCGAAGGAGGAGCGGCTCCAATGTGAGCCCCTCCCGGATGATCGAGCTTCTCACCCTATTTCTGAGGGAGAGCCCGGACACCCTGCAGAGGAAACTCATTTTGGCCGCTTGTATCCGAGATCTTGTTCTTTCCGTCACGACCCACAGCTCGTGACCATAGGTGAGGGTAGGAACGTAGATCGACCGGTAAATAGAGAGCTTTCGGATTAGATCCTTCTTCACCGCAACCGACCGATACAAAGTCCGCATCACTGCAGACGCTGCACCGATCCACCTGTCGATCTCCCGTTCCATTCTCCCCTCACTTGTGAATAAGAGCCCAAGATATTCACCGGAAACAAGTCCGACTTACTGCCGGCAAGGAGTGTGATCCCCCTGTAGTTGGAACACACCCTCCGGTCCCCCTTCTTAAAAAGGGCGACCACCACCCCAGTCTGCCAATCCAAAGGCTCTGTCCCCGATGTCTAAGCGATGTTGCAGAGGTGTGTCAAAGAGGACAGGCCTACAACATCCAGAGCCTTTAGGAATTTCATCCACTCCTTGCCACCGAGGAGCTTTTTAACCACCTTGGTGACCTCAACCCCAGACATAGGAGAGCCCGCCTCAGAGACCCCAGACTCTGCATCCTCATGGGAAGGCGTGTCTGTGGAATTGAGGAAGTATTCTCCCCGCCGACTCACAACGTCCCGAGTCGAGGTCAGCAGTGCCCCATCCCCACTATACACAGTGTTGATGGGGCGCTTCTTCCCCCTCCTGAGACGCCGGATGGTGGACCACAATTTCCTCGAAGTTGTCTGGAAGTTCTCCATGACCTCACCAAACTTCTCCCATGTCCGAGTTTTTGCCTCAGCGACCACCAAAGCTGCATTCCGCTTGGCCAGCCAGTACCCATCAGCTGCCTTTGGAGTCCCACAGGCCAAAAAGGTCCGATAGGACTCCTTCTTCAGCTTGACGGCATCTCTCACCGCTGGTGTCCACCAACGGGTTCGGGGATTGCTGCCATGCCAGGTACTGGAAGGACACGCCCTGCTCCAATATAACTGGCTCCAAGACACGCGCCACTGCACTATAATGGGCTGCTGTATCCCTGTAGAACACGCTCCCCTGCTTCCAGACGATAAAAGAAGTATGTGACTTCTTACGTGTGGCGGCGTTAATATAAGTGCCATTAACCCTAAACCCTGCCAAACCCTGTGCAACATGGAAGGCCTGAACAGCGAACCTGTATAGACGTTTGACGTTGTATATACAATATATTGTACTTGATCACATTTGCTCAACCATAACAAGAGTTAAGGAAGAAGCTGACTGTTGAAGACAGAAGATGCTGGCGAGAATTAAGGGGGAAAGTGTGGATATTTGAAAGGAAGCTGCCGGCTCCATTCATTTGAACGTACTTTGGTCACAAACTTCGCTTTTTCATGCACAAGCACATTATACATTATGAATATAAGTTACTATTGATGTAAATCAACAGTTGATGCTTTACATACTATTTATATGGCTTTAGCTGAGGCAGCGTGGCGGCATGGCTCGCAAACCCGGAAATATATTTTCACCGTAGGGGAAAACTGTTGAAAGTGTTGCTGCTTTTGTTAATGTGTTTTCTGAAATGTAAAAGTGTTTCACAATTTGTTTTGTTTTGCACTTCCAGGGCACTGTAGTGAAAATATAATTTATTTTGTTTTGTAATATAAGAATAGATAAATTATTTTGTCAATAAGGCGGCACGGCGGCCGACTGGTTAGCACATCTGCCTCACAGTTCTGAGGACCGGGATTCAAATCCCGCCCCGCCTGTGTGGAGTTTGCATGTTCTCCCCGTGCCTGCGTGGCTTTTCTCCGGGCCCTCCGGTTTCCTCCCACATCCCAAAAACATGCAGGGTAGGTTAATTGAAGACTCTAAATTGCCCTTAGGTGTGAATGTGTGCGCGAATGGTTGTTTGTTTATATGTGCCCTGCAATTGGCTGGCGACCAGTTCAAAGATAGCTGGGATCGGCTCCAGCACGCCCGCGACCCTTGTGAGGATAAAGCGGTACAGACAATGGATGGATGGATGGATTTTGTCAATAAGTCAGCCAGAGCTGCGAGGAATGCAAAGTTATCAATGTCCTTTCACCATCGTACCTGTGTTGCATGTTTTTGTTGGCACATTTAGGACAAAAGTCCTGTTTTTGTTTTATTTCCTCATACATGTTTTTCCTCATGTTTTTGAAATAGTAAGGTGAAAGATGCAGATGGCTACTAGTTTGGACTGAATGGAGAAATGGGGAAATGAAATGCCTGTATTTCGGCGGTAATAACCCGTCGGCAACATATTGGGGAAAAAAAAAAAAAAAAAAAGAACTATGAACTGTAGTTCGTTTTTGGACCAGTGAACTTAGTTCAAATTTTTTTAAACTATGAACTGAAGTAGTTCATTTTTGGAATAATGAACTGAACTTTGAACTAGTTCGCATAGCAAATGAACTTTCCCAACACTGATCCTGTATTATTCACATCGCAAAATATATTGCAGATTTAAAAAAAAAAAAAAACGCTATGTCATTTTGAGGTGTTGTACATGCTCAAAAGGCGATAGCAGATTGTATTACACGTTCTTTGGGCGGTGTATCTCAGGCACTGTTTACAGCTCACACGATTTTTAACTGGTCAGTAGAATTTTCACATTATCAGATTTGTTCAGGCGGAATTCGTTGTTGTTGTTGTTTTGTTTTGTTTTTTAGTTCATTAGACAAATTTGCTTATCCGTGAAAGTTAATTACCTGCTGATGCAATTTTTGGTCTAACGCAAGCCACTTGGGCACTTTCTGCTGGTTTCAGGTTCTGCACCCTGAGACGTATTGATGATATTGTCTTAGCAGAAAGGAGGACATCAATCTTCTGTTTTAATAGAGTCTCATCCGTTCCCATGCCAGTACCACAAAATGAACCCATAATTACTGAACTTAATTGATGTGGTTTTACCACCTCAGACGATACTTCAAGCTCTCCTCCCCCTCACTGTAAAGGCCTCACTGCTACTTGCACTATATTTCTGGAGCTATTGATCCCTATTATGGTAAATCCAATGGGCACAATGGAAGTCTGTCAGCAAAATCCGGGGTAATTATCTCAGGGTCAACCACTGTAGAATCTTAAAACAAAGAGTGGGTATTCTGTCTTATTGCCTGACATTTAATTGCAAACACAAATTATTAGCTCAGTGTCTTTATTTTGCTAATAAGGGTCAGGGCTTAGTCATTCACTAAAAAAGAAAATCCACCCTTTTTCAACTGACTACATTCAGAATATTTTAAACAAATTAAGACGTTTTCCTCTATTTTCTTCTGTTTTCTTTCTTTCATGTATGATAATAGAATGTATTTAATTTCTCACAACATAGTTGTCAAAGTTTATGATTTGGTTGTTAGTTTCAGCACATCGCAGAATTGTACATTCATATTTAAAGAAGCCATTTCCACTCAATTCACCTCGACGAAACTAGAAACTTTCTGAATGTTAGATTTCTTACTGTGAACAAAGCTGTCAGACATTTGACTTGCTTGAGATAAATGTTTTTTTATAAGAACGTGTAGACGCCTATTGATGGAAGGAGCCAAAGTTAATGGAATTGATTGCGGATATTGTGTTTGCTTACTGCAGGTACCCCAGTGAATCGGATTCCCATCATGGCAAAGCAGGTGTTGGATCTTTACATGCTCTACAAGCTCGTCACTGAAAAAGGTGGCTTAGTGGAAGTCATCAATAAGAAAATATGGCGTGAGATCACCAAGGGCCTTAACCTTCCTACCTCCATTACCAGTGCAGCTTTTACTCTCCGAACACAGTGAGTATGAGCAGAAATGATCACTTCCGAGTCTTGACAACCGGCACTCAAGCCAGGGGACAATCGCAAATGCTCCGTGTGTGACCAAGATGAATTACACACAATCAGCAACAAGGGATTTGGCTTAAATATCACCTTCTCGTTTCCTTAAGTCCCACTTAAACCTCTAATGGTCTATTATACACCTGAAAATTTAGCAAACTATGCAGAGTCTTCACCTGACAATCACAGTTTCTATTTAATAGCATTTATAGTTTTAGATTTACTTTTTTTACAACACAAAAACAGCAAATATTTAAATGAATCTGGCTAGCCAACCATTTTCTATAGCGCTAATTAGGGTAGCAGGGTGGGAGGTGTGGTACACCCTGGACTAGTTGCCAGTCAATTGCTGGGTGAATCTGGCCACGAATTGTATTAGATTGAATGATCCATCAGACTCACTCCCACGCAAGAATGGGGAGAACATGAAAACTCCGCACAGGAAGCCTGAAGTTGAGATTCAAACCTCAACCTTCAGAATGGTGAAATAGATGTGCTAACCACTCGCTCGTTGTGTCGCCCTGGTTTATAATGTTTATATAATTATAATTTACAACTACTTAAAATGTCTACCTACATGAGTTTTCATCGATACCAGAGGGCATTTGGAGTGTGAGGGCAGGTTAAGGGTTTTTATACATCTCAACTGTTTGGGCTTCTGTACCTTGATCCCCTTTGGTAGTGCAAAATGGCCTAAACAGTGCCAAGATGGTTGTCATTTTTCTAAATAAAATGGTCTGTTGCATGTAAAGAAAACTACGGTTAAATTTTTTAATAATTTCTCTGCGAAGAAAAGTAATACAGGGCCACAGCCTGGTAGCTGAGAAACCCTGTGTTAAAGTAAAACATTAAGTGAATGAGAATTTGTTCTTTCCCACAGGTACATGAAGTACCTTTACCCATATGAATGTGAAAAGCGGGGACTGAGCTCCCCTGGTGAGCTTCAGGCAGCTATCGACAGCAATCGGCGGGAAGGCCGTCGGCAGAGCTACGGCTCTCCCATTTTCAACTACTCTCCTGTGGGCACCCCCATACTGCTGTCTTCACCGAGGATACAACTTTCCCACTTACCAATGACCACTAACTCGCAGATGCCTGTGTTCGAGAAAGGCAAGATATGGATCATTTTCGATTAATTTGATCAAAAACAGTAAAGACACGGTCCACTGAATTTCATTTTGAAAAGCAATTCATTTTACTGATAGACCTTTATTTGGATTATTGGCAGTTGTTATCCATCAAGAAGTCATAATTGTTTCTCAGAAAAATATTCAAAAGTAATATTTAATACAAAACAGTCTGGAACATGCTATTTTTGGTACAGTTACAGTTATTGTTTTTGCCTTTGGCAACGGATTTGAAACTGGGAAGAACACAAATTTCTCGTGGCTCATGAAAGCGACTCGCCTATGATGAGTGCTGTATATCAACAATGTCACAATGACCAAGAACACCAGTTTGGTAAGTTTGGATAAAATGTGAAACTTTAAAACATTTTCAAGCTTTTTTTTGTAATTATTTACGATAATTTTGTAATTTTCTGTATTGGGCGTTTTAGGCCACGAAAAAAACCTACAAAACAATAATTTTGTACTGTACAGTTGCTACAATACAACGGACAAACGGCTATATCGGACGACCCCTACACCCATTAGTCCTTTCTATCAAGGTTCCACTGTATAGGATTTTTTTCCTATTGTTTAATATGCATTTTCCATGAAAACTAACACAAATGCCCCTTAATGTCTTCAGAGTTCCTTTTTTTTGGGGGGGGGGGTCTTTCTTTGTCACTCAAGCTGTCTTTACCTTCAATGCCACTAGAGAGAGACTCATTATGTTGTTAGAATACACCAGAGAGATCTGTGAGCTGAAGTGCCAGGATAAGGTAGCCTTAAAGCAGACAGCAAAATAAATGGTGTTTTTTTGGAGGTATCAATGAATAACAAAAAACAATTTGAATTGGAAAATAATTTTTGATTTAAAAGATGCGAGTGCATCGGTCTCAATATAGCTTGAACTGGCCGATTGCCTGATCTTGCAATGATGTTACACTTACGTCAGACGCTCGCAGCAAGTTTAAAGTCCAAGGTGTGGAAGAAATTTGGATTTTATATGAATAATGGAGTCGTGGATAAAAGTGTCACCATACGCAAAAGCTGTAAACTGAAACTGCGCTAAAGTACGATAGTACGACAAATCTGCAGGCGAGGAGGAAGCTAGCACAGCTAGCACAACGACATGCACATGCAAGACTTCTTCCAGCCAAAACTCACCCACAACTCGGCAAGTGCAAAGGTAATAACAGCCTCAATAGCCTTATTTATTGTTAAAGACTTTTTTAAAGAGGTTTTCGGGACATGATATAAACTTTCGAGCAGCGATACATCATATTGTCTCGACAACATTTCACTAACAAGTACGTGCCAGAGTTGTACAACAAAGATAAGGATGAAGTCAAAGAACAGCTATTCAATAGAGAATGAGTGGGAATTACCACCGATGTCTGGACATCATGTGCAATGTGACAATCACAGCGCACCGTATCTCCCCCGGCTGAGAGCTGAGTCATGTTTTACAAACCACACAAAGTCACACATAGGCCAAAAACATTAAAAGAGCCTACTAAAAGAAGCATGTGTTGAGTGAAACATTGTACACAAAGAGCCAGCCCTAGTTATAAATACAGTATATATCAAATTTAAAAAAATACATTAATTAACATGGCAAAAATTACAAATACGGTGAACGACTGGTTAGCATATCTGCCTCACAGTTCTGAGGACCGGGGTTCAAATCCCGGTCCCACCTGTGTGGAGTTTGCATGTTCTCCCCGTGCCTGCGTGGGTTTTCTCCAAGGTACTCCGGTTTCCTCCCACATCCCAAAAACATGCGTGATAGGTTGATTGAAGACTCTAAATTGCCCGTAGGTGTGAATGCGAGTGCGAATGGTTGTTTGTCTCTATGTGCCCTGCGATTGGCTGGCGACCAGTTCAGGGTGTACCACACCTGTCGCCCGAAAATAGCTGGGATAGGCTAAAGCATGCCCGCGACCCACATAAGGATAAGCGATACAGAAAGTGGATGGATGCATGGTCTTTGATAAGTCTTTCGAAGGACATGCCACATTTACAGTACTGACAAGTTGATTTCATATTGTAAAATTGTCTACTTTCAACAAAACATTAATTGCATCATACCCCACCCGAATCGTTCCACTTCAAAACATACCGATCCATGAATTGTATCGCACCAGGGGGGCGAATGCTTCATCGAGCTCCCTAAACAAGTGCGCGAGGCTCAACAGCACTCTCTGCAGCTGTAGCCTCTCCGTCACTCTCGGTTGAATTACGAGAGCGATCGTGCCTCAAGTAGCAAGTGCAGCAAAGATTGGAGCAAGCGCCTCGGAAAGGGATCGACATCCGTTTTCTGGACATGTTTTGATTCAGGGCAAGAAACCATATGATAAGAGTACAGCAGAGTTGTCAACAATGCAAGGTAACACAACTAATCTGTTCAGCCATCTGAAAAAACGGCAGAAAAACAGCAAAAGACTGGACAAGCAACGTGATCCCCTCGCTCAATTGTTTCTCCAAAGTGGCATTAAATACACTACAGTATATGAACAATGACTGCAGTCAGGCCAGCCTGCAGTTGTAAAGTTTAGGTCAAACTAACGCAACAACGATTGTTCATACTAAGCATTATGGTAATGTGCCGGTGACTATTTCTAAATAAAAGCCTAGAAATGGCATGGATGTCCAATGTATTAATATGTGAGGCCATTATTTTGAAGTTGACCCCCGAAGAACGTGTTACCGTAATGCATAGCACAAACAATCGTCGGCGCGGCTGCCTTGACTGGAGGATGACCTGACTGCAGTGGAAAAACGCTAGGAGTAAATGCAGAGGAAAATCGTAACCGTCGCGTTCTTTGCCATTTGGGAATGTGCACGACTGACCTATGGTCAAGCAGAACAATGAAGCCTACCCGTCACTGACAATTCACTATATTGACGGGGATTTTCAAATGAAAAGTGCTTGCTAATGTTATTGCCTTTTATGCGTAAACTGTATTTGCTTCCATTAAGTTTAAATTCGTGATTGCACCTTGTGACAGTTAAGCCTTGATAAAGGTCAATTTCTTTGGTACTCACTTTAAGATTCATTTTGTACTGAAATCTGTTTCCGTACTGTTTGTTGAAAAATAGTGCAATAAAAATAAAGATTTTTCCCTAACATGAGGAATAATTGTGAATAATAATCGTGATTACAATATGGATCAAAATAATCGTGAGTATTATTTTGGCCACAATCGTGTAGCCCTAGTCGGAACTATTTCATGTCTTTACCGTTATTACGATTGTATAAAGTGGAATTGATTTAATGAGCAGGTAGGTTCATTTATGCAGTTGCAGCCGCAGAGTTTGAAAGCTAACTAAAGCTAAATTGTGCAACTCGCACGCTTCTTATGAAGCTGTTTATGTCTTCGCTGTTATGCGGCGTGACGCAGAGGGTAAGCGTACACCTTGCAATTGGAGGGTCGAGCACATGTCGTTGTTGTGTCCCTGGGCAAGACACTTAACCCACATTGCCTAAGGATAACTGTAGTTGGTTGGGTGTTTGGTGGTGGTCGGAGGGGCTGAGGCGCAGAAGGCAGGCAGGTCAGCTGTGGCTACACAGGTAGCTTACCAGCACCAGGTGTGACTGAGGAGTGAAGGCATAATGCTTGTAAAGCATCTTCGAGTCCCTAGAAAAGCGCTATATAAGTGTCATTCGTTATTATTATTACTTTTGTTTAGTTTTATTGCTGTTAAGCAATATGTGTATTTCAGTATCCCACCAAAATTTACTTGGTCAATTATAATGATTGCCTTTACTAAGAATACCTTACAGTTTCAAATCCATGTTTTAGAAAATATGACTTTAAGCGTTGCTGTTTCGCCACGGGTGACATTTAAACAAGGCAGCGTAAGTAAGTTGCTAAATTAAGGGAATTCCAATCATTTTAAACAAATAATATTTTTTAACATTTATCAAATAATATGAAAATGAATCTAATATTGTTCAACATAAACTGCATTCTTTTTTCCAGAGGATTCCATGGTGGCCAGAAGTCTGTCCGCACAAGTTGTTCTCCCTCTGTCTCCCAGTGGCCATCACGTTGCATCTGTGACTACCCAGGCAGCGACTCAAGCTGCAGCTGCTATCCAGGCTGCGACTCTGGAGCAGCTCAGAGATAAGCTGGAAATCAGCGAACCCCCAGAGAAGAAGAAGATGATGGTAGCAGAGGAGCGGCAAAGGCTCATGCAGCAAGCACTGCAACATAATATGCTTGCCATGGCCACCCAGCTACCCCTAAGCATCAAACTCAACAACAGAGGTGATCGTCTCTGAGCTCTCGAAATGTGTCCATTCGCTTATTCATACAGTAGACGAGCTTCTACAGCACTGATTATTGATGGGAATTTCAGCACCTTTTAGAGCTCTTTAGGCTCGCCCCCCTCTTTCACTTCCCAAGTCACTCCTCAATTTTTTTGTTGCTTCAATTAATTTGTTACCAAATTATGTGTAAAATGATACACTAATTAATAGTAAATCATATCAAATACGCATTATTTATATTGGTTTATTAATTCACATACTCAGTGTGACAAAAATCAAACTGGGGCATCAAAAAAGTAACATTTTTGTAGGAGCAGCAATCGTTGCAGTAGACACACGCACGTTCATTAACAGCAGCATTGTCTTTTCTCCTCTAACTGAAGTAATGGCTGAACAGTACGCACATGCCCAATGCTGGTTGATTATGGAGCTTGCCCGACATGGCATTTTAAATTTGCCAGGTCGCCTCTCTTCCCTCAAACCATCTTTTAACCTTAAATGTGTTCAAATTGGACTTTGTTTTTTGACGCTCATTTTTTCACCTTAGCTCCATCTCAGGGGTCACCAACACGGTGTCCGCAGACACTATATGAGTCGCCCACCGGCCTGTTCTAAAAACAGTTCACCAATGAGATGCTTCTTATTATTTTTTTTTGTGTTGGCATTCTAAAAAAAAAAAAACAGCCGCTAATGATCAGTGTGCTGCATCTAACTTTGTGTTGCTATTTTGGGTCATATATGTAGCACATGACCAAACCTTGGCAACAACTACAATGGTTAGAATAGTGTCGGCCCTGTGTGGGCACTGGGCCAATAAGCTGGACCGGGATCTGGTGAAGTGCAAGTGTTTAACACCCTGTGTGACGAGTCCATGGACAGCAGCATTATAGCGCAGCTAATGGTGTTTATGGGTCATCGTCATAGCATTTGTTCAATACAAGAAAAGCTAACTTTTTTTTTCTTTTTCCCCCCAAGATGGTGGCGCGTGCATACGCAGCGGCTGCTCTCTGTCCCAAACAAACGCTGTTTTTGTGTTGTTTGTCTGACAAATCAAGAGCGTTTTAGTCCGTCTTCGTCATGTCTGCATGTTCCAAGACACAGATACAGTAGCAAGCTTCTGCTCGACATCGGCAGAACTACTTTCATGGAGTTAAACTCTACTCTCACTAAGGAGCTACGGAACTGCGGGTTGCTCCGGTTGCCTACAACACCTGCGACCCCCACTCATGCGTCGTGCCCAGAGTGGAGGCACCACGAACGGCGAAGGAGGAAACATAAACGGGGCAAGCACGGAGGTATCCGAGCCAGGCTAGTGGCTAAACCAGACAAGCCGGCTATTCCCTCCATCGTGTTAGCCAACCTACGCTCTCTGGACAGCAAGATGGATTACATTCAACTGCTCCGCTCTACCCATAAGACTGGGAGAGTGCTGTGTTTTTGTGTTTGTGGTAACATGGCTTAACAGCAGCGTTCCAGACGGCGGCATTCAGCTCGACCGGCTAGCATGCTACCGAGCGGACAGAACTCTCGCAGGAGGCCAGACTTGCGGCGGTGGACTGTGTGTTTACATCAATGACGCCTGGTGCCGGGACGCTATCTTGGTCAGTCAACACTGCTCACCGCTACTGGAGTTTATGGCTCTGAAGTGCCGTCCGTTTTATTTACCGAGGGAATTCTCTGCCATACTGCTTGTGGCAGTCTATATTCCCCTAAACTCCAGCAATAACAGGAGTGAGGCGCTAAATGTGGTATACCATCATAGTGAACAGCTGACGGCCCACCCAGATGCTTTCCTAATCCTAGCTGGGGACTTTAACAATGCTGACCCCAAGGCTGTGTTTCCTAAACTCTACTCAAACATTGACTTTCCAACACGGGGAAATAACACTCTGGACATTGTTTTTACCCCCCTGAGATGAGCCAACAAGGCCCTTCCCCTCCCGCACCCCGCCGCCTCAGACCATCTCACTGTTATGCTAATGCCAGCTTACATACCACTGGTTAAAGTCTCCCAACCAGTTAGGAAACAGGTACGAGTGTGGCCAGAAGGGTCCCTTGAGGCACTTCAAGACTGTTTTTCCACCACAAACTGGACCATGTTCAAACAGGCTGCCACCTACAACTCCATCACTGACCTTCAGGAGTACACAGAGACTGTTACTGCCTTCATCAAGTGCATGGATAATGTCACCACCACTAAGTCCATCACTGTCCGTGCTAATAAGAAGCCATGGCTGTCTTGGGAGGTCTACAGACTACTGAAGGTCCACAACGCGCCTTTTAGGTCTGGGAATGAGGAGGGCCTGAGGACAGCCAGGGCCAATCTGTTGAGCGGCATCAGGGAGGCCAAGAGGGAGTACTCCAGGAAGATTGCCCACCGCTTCAGTGACAGCAGTGACACCATTAGTGTGGCGAGGTATTCAGACCATTACGGACTATAAACCCTCACCACAGAACTGCGACAGCTCCACCTTCCTGCTAAATGAGCTGAATGACTTCTTTGCTCGCTTTGAGGCACACAAAAGTAACCTTGCACACAAGACTCCACCCCCTCCTGGTGACCAAATGCTGACACTGACCTGGGACAGTGTGAAAAGATCTCTCAATAGGATCAACACACGAAAATCCCCGGGCCCAGATAACATACCTGGTCATGCTCTGAGGGACTGTGCAGCTGAACTCACAGATGTCTTCAAGGACATCTTCAACACCTGCTTGTTCCACAGAAGGACCATAGAGAGCATCTTGACCAACTGCATCCCTGTGTGGTACGGAGCCTGCACCGCATCCTGCCGCAAGACTCTCCATCGCATTGTGAGGGCTGCTGCGAAGATCATCGGAACCTCTCTTCCCTCCCTGCAGGACATTTACAGCACCCGCCTCACCTGAAAAGCCCTCCGCATAACAGGGGATGCCACCCATCCATCACACAGCCTCATCAGTCTGCTCCCATCAGGGAGGAGACTGCGCAGTGTGCGGGCCAGGACGAGCCGACTCAAAGACAGTTTTATTCATCAGGTTGTCAGGAATCTGGACTCTCTGCCCGCTCTGCCCCCTCTACCTCTTCTGTCCTCTGCCCACCTGAACTCTGAATTTTGACACCCCGCAAACATGTATATGGACACACACTCACACACACACACACACACACACGCGCACACTCACACCAGACTCAGGGTCGCAGCAGCCACTTTAGCAGCATTGGTGTTTTGTCATCTAATTTATTTGCCTTGGTTCTCTGACCTTGACTATGTTGCAAATGTCACCTGACCTTTGATATTTGCACATTCAATTAATACTTTGTATACTGTATATACTATAGTTTATTGAGCTTTTATATGGATGTTTGTACTGACTTTTGTAGCACCGCGGGCCCTTAAGTATCGGAATTTCAATCCTCTGTATGTGTGACGTTTATTGAAGAATTGACAATAAAAGTACCTCTTAACCTTGTAAGAAAATACATTATATTCTAAAGTAGTGTAGCGGACATGCCATGAAAAGATGACACCCAGCACCCCAGTCTCGGGCTAACGCCGCTCTCCCCGCCGAGTTAGACGACCACGTAGTGGCGAGATTCAACTTCGCATACAGACACTAAGTGAATCACAAGCCCGGATCATCAAAAGCAAGACACAGACATTTGCTTTTGCGTGCCGACGCGAAGTGAATTACCAGCACCTGAAGCATCAAAGCGGTGACAAACTATACCTAGTTTTGCACCAAAACACTAAATTAATTAGCTTCCACCACCAGCCAGCCCACAGACCCTCACCAACAAAGGCGTCTCCACATTGCAAGTAATAGTGTTCTCAACAATCACATAACATTTGAAACATTCGTTACAGGTATTAAAGAGGATGGGCGTGTGACAATGCAAATCTCAATAATGGTCTCGTTATCTTAAGTCCAATAATTAATATTTGATTCCACTGGTTTTAAACCACAAATTACACTAAGATGAAATGCAATTCTAGAGACACGGTCTGCCTTCCATTTGGTCAAAAGGGGCCGGCCTCACTCTCTGGAGCGGATAAAAGGCCGAAGCTCCTTTGTCTCTGGCTCTTTGTGTCGCTCGCTCTCTCACTCTCGTTGTTCCACCTGCCAGCCTGGCCCAGCCCGGGGAGCTCCCAACCTCTCACCACGAGGTGGCGGAAGCTGGGAGATGCCGAACTTCCCTGCCGCGCTGCTAAGCGTGGACCGCAGAAGGCACCTGCCAACTACCCACCGCTACCCTTTTGGGTGTGGGGCAGTTTACGGACGAGGCTCCGTTGGGAAGCAATTGTTTCCCTGACCACGTGGCAAGCATTGCTACTGCCACTTCCTTCCTTTTTCTTCAAACCATCCCTCGTGAGCGCCCTTGCCAACCCCCGGAAGGTCGACCCGGCTGCCTGAATTGGTCAACACACGTAAGTCCAACATTGTGGTCAACTAAAGTACAGATTAGTGCATATTTGGGTTTCAGGAATTCAGGAATAACAGGAATTCCAGCAACTTGTATTCTCATCCCATGCTCGATACCAACCTCACATCACAAGCCAGTTTCCTTTGCCAATGTCTGTTTGTTTTTTCTTTTTTCCCCCTATGTTATTTCCCTGTATATTCCCCCTGTTAGATCTCATTAAATTTTCATAAAATTCACTACGTGCATTTTTGCGTGTTTGGGTTCGAGGAAAGAAACCTCTGGCCGTCTAGGACTCTTATCAAAATCTCATAAAGTTTAGCAACCTTCAGATTACGAGACTGATAACAGGTTTCTCGTCACTTTTCCTAAATTTTATCCATATACAAAGTGACGTGGTGCCTAACACAGCAAATTTCGCAAAACCGGAAGTAATGCAGGCGTCGCTCCCATCTTATTATTTTCTACTAAATTAACTACATTTTTATTCGACTAATATACGCTACATATTGGTGCAACCCGCGTGAGGCGATACCAATTTTTTTCCAACCCAAACACAAAAAACCTGCGATATTTTGCAATAAGCCTAGACTGCAGCCGGCATCTTAGCAGGATCATGTTTTGGCACACGTTCTCTGCTATCTAGGTTGAGCTATGTTTTCTATGTGTGAGCACATTCCATTACCAAAGCAACCAAGTTCCGAGCACTTGTTAACGAAAGAAACAAAAGGTTAGCCCTAGTGAGACTAGAGTTTGTTGCATTGCAAATGTTATTTGGATATCCGTGTTTTTGTGCACTGCATGCTTTGAACTGTGGGGAGATTCCCGACGTAAAGTTCTGTTTGAAAAGGCCTTCAAGAACCGCAAACGGGTCCCGACTACTGAGCGTTTGGACAGTTCTCATCTTTTAGTTCCCGTTATAGCGTCTGGCGTCGCTAACCAGACAAGCTATATTCCCGTTGTGACCCGTGGCATAAGCTCCGGGTTGTCCTTGAGGGCCCCCTCGTGCTCGTTCATTCCATCATGCAAATTCCGGTTGTGTGACTGGAAGCGGCTTGCTGACGAGCCGCTGCTCAGCTGCTAGTATGCTATTAACGAATGTGTGCTTAGGCATTGCGGTCATCTTGGGTCGTTTCTTTTGAAATAATAAATGTAGGCTTTCATAATGAGCACCGCCGTGTGCTTTTTCTGCTGGTAAGCTTCCTGTGTGCGCTGCTTGGCTACGAACCCCGCGCGACCTGGCATCACCTGTCGCTTAGCGACCGAACACACTCGAGAGTGGCTAATCAGCCGCCTCAACTCACAATCACTAGAAAGGGCGTCTATTAATTTAAAACCCTCCGTTTTCGCTCATTTTTTTTTTAAACGCCGATGCCGCGATTGTGTTTTAAAGTTTTATGCCTGGTAGTTTTAACCAGTTTTGCGATTTTTCACCAACGGAAGGTGCTGCATTAATGCAGCCCTATGGGGGGCACAAGCCAGTGCAAACTGTAGGCCGATCCCAAGCCCGGATAAATGCAGAGGGTTGCGTCAGGAAGGGCATCCGGCATAAAACTTTGCCAAACAAGTATGAGCATTCATCCAAAGAATTCCATACCGGATCGGTCGTGGCCCGGGTTAACAACGTCCGCCACCGGCACCGTCAACCTCCAGGACGCCGTTGGAAATTCAGCTACTGTAGGTAAAAGTCGAAGAAGAAGAGGTGGAAAGCGGGTTCTTCGGCAGAAAGAGAAGAGGAAAGCACAGAGCCTAGAACTGAATCTGGGGACTTTGAATGTTGGGACTATGACAGGAAAATCTCAGGAGTTGGTTGACATGATGATTAGGAGAAAGGTTGATATATTGTGTGTCCAGGACACCACGTGGAAAGGCAGTAAGGCTAGAAGTTTAGGGGCAGGGTTTAAATTATTGTATCATGGTGTAGATGGGAAGAGAAATTGATTCGGGGTTATTTTAAAAGAAGAGTTGGCTAAGAATGTCTTGGAGTGAAAAGAGTATCAGATCCAGTGATGAGGCTGAAACTTGAAATTGAGGGTGTCATGTGTAAGGTAGGATGTGACATAGAGGTGAAAGAGAAATGCTGGAAGGAGCTAGACGAAGTAGTTCTGATCATCCCAGACAGAAAGAGAGTCGTGATTGGTGCAGATTGTAATGGAGAAGGAAATAGGGGTGATGAAGAAGTGATGGGTAAGTACGCCATCCAGGAAAGGAACTTGGAGGGGCAGATGGTGGTAGACTTTGTAAAAAGGATGCAAATGGCTGGAGTGAACACTTTTTTCCAGAAGAGGCACGAACATAGGGTGACCTACAAGAGTGGAGGTGGAATCACACAGGTGGATTACATCTTGTGCAGACGATGTAATCTGAAGGAGGTTACCAACTGTAAGGTAGTGGTAGGAGAGAGTGTGGCTAGACAGCATAGGATGCGTGGTGTGTAAGATGACTCTGGTGGTGGGGAGGAAGATTAGAAAGACAAAGGCAGAGCAGAGAACCATGTGGTGGAAGCTGAGACAGGACGAGTGTTGTGCAGCTTTTCTGGAAGTGGTGAGACAGGCTCTCGGTGGACAGGAGGAGCTTCCAGAAGACTGGACCACTGCAGCCACAGTGATCAGAGAGGCAGGCACGAGAGAACTTGGTGTATCTTCTGGCAAGAAAGGAGAGAATGAGACTTGGTGGTGGAACCTTGCAGTACAGGAAATCATACAAGGAAAAAGGTGAGCTAAGAAGAAGTGGGACACTGAGAGGACCGAGGAGAGGCGAAAGGAATACATTGAGATGCGAAACAGGGCAAAGGTAGAGGTGGCAAAGGCCAAACAAGAGGCATATGATCATATGGCAGGTTGGACACTAAAGAAGGAGAAAAATATCTATACAGGTTGGCCAAACAGAGGGATAGAGTTGGGAACGATGTGCATCAGGTTAGGGTGATTAAGGATAGAGATGGAAATATGTTGACGTGTGCTAGCTAGATGGAAAGAATACTTCGAGAAGTTGATGAATGAGGAAAATGAGAGAGAAGGGAGAGTAGAAGAGGTAAGTGTGGTGGACCAGGAAGTGGCCATGATTAGTAAGGGGGAAGTTAGAAAGGCATTAAAGAGGATGAAAAATGGAAAGGCAGTTGGTCCTGATGACATTCCTGTGGAGGTATGGAAGCATCTAGGAGAGGTGGCTGTGGCGTTTTTGACCAGCTTGTTCAATAGAATTCTAGCGGGTGAGAAGATGCCTGAAGAATGGAGGAAAAGTGTGCTGGTGCCCATTTTTAAGAACAAGGGTGATGTGCAGAGCTGTGTGTGGGAACTATAGAGGAATAAAGTTGATGAGCCACACAATGAAGTTATGGGAAAGAGTAGTGGAGGCTAGACTCAGGACAGAAGTGAGTATTTGCGAGCAACAGTATGGTTTCATGCCTAGAAAGAGTACCACAGATGCATTATTTGCCTTGAGGATGTTGATGGAAAAGTACAGAGAATGTCAGAAGGAGCTACATTGTGTCTTTGTAGATCTAGAGAAAGAAAGAAATGACAGAGTACCCAGAGAGGAACTGTGGTATTGCATGCGGAAGTCTGGAGTGGCAGAGAAGTATGTTAGAAAAATACAGGACATGTACGAGGGCAGCAGAACAGTGGTGTGGTGTGCTCTAGGTGCGACAGACGAATTTAAGGTGGAGGTGGGACTGCATCAGGGATCAGCCCTGAGCCCCTTCCTGTTTGCAGTGGTGATGGATAGGCTGAGAGATGAGGCTTGACTGGAATCCCCATGGACCATGATGTTCACAGATGACATTGTGATCTGCAGTGAAAGCAGGGAGCAGGTGGAGCAACAGTAAGAAACTAAAAAATACGGCTTTTCCCTGGGCCTAAAGCCCACAACATTACGAGCCATACAAGCAATTAATTAATTCACAAGCCTAATTATAAGTACATCTGACTTTTACCGAGCTTAAATAATACTTATGTAAATCAGCTGAAGTCCTAAATTGCTCCACAAATTGAATTGACTTGCAGTGATATCCATCACACACCGTCAAATCAATTTGCTCAACTAAATTATAACTAGATTTAATTTATTTGTCAAAACTAAATAAATTGGTTAAATTAATTTCAAATTTATTAAACAAGCTGATTCGTTTCACTCCACCAAGTGCCCTTCGCAACTGTTTTAAATCAACAATTAAACCACCAACTCTCACGCAGCAATTTAATCCGATCAACTAAATTTTGTGCACATAGCTTGAAGCCATCAACACTTTGGTGCTACTCGATCACTGCTGCCACGTACATTCTCAAACACCTTTAAAGTACGTGATAAAACCTCACACCATAATTTGCGAACGCCATTTAAGTGTTTAACACATAATTACATTACCTAAATTGTGCCTCTATTCCAAACTAGACGCACTACTCAAACGAGCCTACATTACAAACAATTTAGTTGGGTACCTCGTACAGCTACTGCACACGCAATGCAATCATGTCGGAACGTTCAGAAAGCCCCAGTCAATATGACAATCTTGTCAATTTAACTAGGGACCTTGTCCCAGGCTATGCAGTCTGTCAAAAACACTGGCCTTGAAGTCCTCAATGATAACATCGCACAACTTATGAGTGACACTGATCACAAAACCTTAAAAGATAAAGCTCTCGCTCGAACGCTTGGGTGCCTGGTGCTGAACTTGTTGTCCTAACTCAAACTGAGTGACTGCGAGGACGCTCTGGTGAAATCCAGACTGGAGGCTGAACAGCATAAACAAGTCCAGTTAACTCTAAAGACAGCGGCGAATTAAACTATGACGATGATAAATCAACCCAAGCCCCTACCCATTTAAAAGCTTAATTGGTAGAATGAGCCGACTGACCGTCTAATGACCAAGTGCTTGAATTACAGGCCGAACATCAGCGAGCAACTATTTTGCTGTGACTAGCTTCCGGTGACATTCAGCGGCTCACCGAATGCATTTGTTTCTGTGTGTGACTTCTACTGAGAACTCTAGTTAATGTTTACCCTTAGTTTTAGCTTCGCCCCTGTACCAAATTACTGGTCTCACTGCCATCCCAATATACACACCTACGCCCATCGATCCACCCACGTCAACCCTGACACCGGCACCTATATACACATATAGGCTGACATTAAGTAAGAAGTTGCCATGAACAACTGTTATAGCCATAAAGGGGGTGATATGCACTGATGTTCTACCTTGGTAACTGCATTGTTGTGTGTGTGCCTGCCAACCTGTGCCATCTTTCAACGAGACGTTGCATAGATCCGCCATCAAGCCGGATGAAGCCGACGAAGGGGGGATATGTAGCGGACACGCCATGAAAAGATGACACCCAGCACACCAGTCTCCGGCGAGTGCCGAGATTCAACTTCGCATACAGATGCTAAGTGAATCACAAGCCCGGATCATCAAAAGCAAGACACAGACATTTGCTTTTGCACGCCGACGCTAAGTGAATTGCCAGCACCCGGAGACAAAAGACAACCAGTTTTGCACCAAAACGCTAAATTAATTAGCTTCCACCACCAGCCAGTCCACAGACCCTCACCAACAAAGGCGTCTCCTCCCTGCTGCACCGGTGTGACACTTAGCCAGTCAAGCCGGGACAATGGACGGGTTCCTCGTGACACCCACAGGCGACGGACCGCCACTGCAGACGCGGGTTCATTAACCACAGTCTTTAGCGGACTTGACTGGGATTTAATAGTTTAAGAACTTTACATGAACGCCACTCGTGACTGCATTTCTGCAAACTTGAATGTCTGATGTCAAATCTGTTGTCAACTGAACCAGATAAAATATTTCACTCCACACCACACAAATACCACATTGCAAGTATTACTGTTCTCAACAATCACATAACATTTGAAACATTCGTGACATGTATTAAAGAGGATGGGCATGTGACAATGCATCTCTGAAGTTATCTGAAGTCCAATCATTAATATTTGATTCCACTGGTTTTAAACCACAAATTACGGTAAGATGAAATGCAATTCTAGAGGCACGGTCTGCCTTCCATTTGGTCAAAAGAGGCCGGCCTCACTCTCTGGAGCGGATAAAAGGCTCTGTCTCTGGCTCTTTGTGTCGCTCGCTCTCTCACTCTCTCGTTGTTCCACCTGCCGGCCTGGCCCAGCCCGGGGAGCCCCCAACCTCTCACCACGAGGTGGCGGAAGCTGGGACTTCCCTGCCGCCCTGCCAAGCGTGGACCGCAGAAGGCACCTGTCAACTATCCAACGCTACCCTTTTGGGTGTGGAGCAGTTTACGGACGACGCTCCGTTGGGAAGCAATTGCTTCCCTGACCACGTGGCAAGCATTGCCACTGCCACTTCCTTCCTTTTTATTCAAACCATCCCTCATGAGCGTCCTTGCCAACCCCCGGAAGGTCGACCCGCCTGCCTGAATTGGTCAACACACGTAAGTCCAACATTGTGGTCAACTAAAGTACAGATTAGTGCATATTTGGGTTTCAAATTAACGATAACAGGAATTCCAGCAACACGGATTGTCATCCCACACTCGCTACCAACCTCACATCACAAGTCAGTTTCCTTTGCCAATGTCTCTCCTTTGTTTGTTTTTTCTTTTTTTCCCTATGTTGTTTCCCTGTAGATTCCCCCTGTTAGATCTCATTAAATTTTTCATCAAATTCACTACCTGGATTGTTGTGTGTGTTTGGGTTCGAGGAAAGAAACCTTTGGCCGTCTAGAAAAATTGTATCAAGTGTAGCAACCTTCAGATTATGAGACTGATAACAGGTTTCTCGTCACTTTTCCTAAATTTTATCCACATAACAAGTGATGTGGTGCCCCTTCCTAGATAAAATAACTTGAATTATAACGCTGTAATTTAAAATTACGCTAAACCGTAAGTAACGCAGGCGTCACTTCAAGCTTATTCTTTTCTCCTAAATTAACTACATTTTTATTCGACTAATATACGCTACAGTAGTATTTTAAAACTTTTAATGCCCAAAATATCTTTACCGTTAGTTGTCCCAAATGAGGTTGCATGTTTGATGAAGGTTTTCTGAAGATAATTGCATTTTTGTATCAATCAGATTTTCTAAATTGTTTTCTTAATATGCCTCTCCATGAAAACTAGTACAAATGCATCTTAGTGTCTTCACAGTTCCATTTTTTGGGGGTTCATTTAAAAATTTTCCTTCATTGTCACTCAAGCTGTCTTTACCATTAATGCCACTGGTGAGAGCCTCATTATGTTGTGGCAATACACCAGAGGGATCTGTGAGCTGAAGTCCCAGGATGAGACAGCCATGACTATGACTATGAATGACTATGTATGAATTTGTGAGTGTCAGAACTACTGCATGTGTTTACTGTCATTAAGATTGTATACAGAGAGGCGTGTAATGCGTTTAATGAGTAATTAGGATCATTGATGCAGTTCTATCCACAGTTTGATGAACAACACATAAATTGTGCAACTCGTGTGATTTTTATGATTTTTTGTCTTCACCATTAGACAAGAACTGTATTTCAGTGGGCCACCACCATTTACTTTGTTAATAAGGATTGTCTTTACTATGAATACCTAAAACTAAACTTTTGAAAGTGTGATTGTTTCGGCATGGGAGACATTTACTCAAATAAAACCAGGGTGACCGAAAAAAAAATAGCAAAATTAGATTTTATTTTTTTTACGTCTTTACCGTTATCAGAATCAGGATCATCAGAATCAGAATCATCTTTATTTTGTTTATCTTTATTTGGAATTTGTCTCCGGTACTTTGTCTCCGGTAGTTGGAGCCGCTATAGTACAACAACAGACAGTCAATTTACAGAACACTTTGGAGACAGAAAGACATTGAAAAAAACAGTGGCTGAGCAATAAAAGGTTGCTAGTAATATGGTAATGCCAGTACAATTTTTATTTTTTACAATTGTGCAAAAGATGCAGAGTCCTCTAACAATTAGAGCAGTTCGAATGACTAATATTGCAATAGTCCGGTGCAATGACCATTGTGAAAAGGGCGCCGAGACTTCAAGGATTGTATGCAGTTTAAAGTGACTAGTAGTGCGATAATCTGGGACAAATGTTGCAGATACTTCTTAGTCAGTGTGCAAATGGAGCAGATGCTACTCTGAGTGGCCAGTATTGGTCAACAACAGATATGCAAACTACAGTAAGTGCACAAGTAATATATACTTGACCCGACAGAAATATGACAACAAACTCAAGACCCAAAAAATTGGCAGCATGTTGCAATGGAATTGTAGGTTAGGTGTTTAAGAAGTTGATGGCAAGAGGGAAGAAGCTGTTGGAATGTCTGCTGGTTTTAGTTTGCATTGTTCGGTAGCGCCGACCTGAGGGAAGGAGCTGAAGAGCAAGTCCTCAAGGGTGGGTAGGGGATACCGACAGTCAGTTTTGATTGTCTGTTGCAGTCGGAGTTTGTCCTTTTTTGTAGCAGCACCAAACCAGACTGTGATGGAAGAACACAGGACTGATTCAATGACCGCTGTGGAGAACTGCCTCAACAGCTCCTGTGGCAGGCCGTGCTTCCTCAGATGTTCTCGACGTTGACACAAGGCAACTGGACTGCGTGAGGGGCAGCTGTGGCGAGGGATGCCTCCTGAAGTCCACAATCATCGCTACCTCGAGCGTGTTCAGCTCCAGGTTGTGTCAGCCGCACCACAGCTCCAGCTGCTCCACTTCCTGTCAATACGCAGACTCGTATGATGAGGCCGATGACATTGGTGTCATCTGAAAACTTGAGGAGTTTCACAGGTGCGTCGAGGTGCAGTCGTTCGTGTAGCGAGAGAAGAGCAGCTGAGAGAGGACACAACCTTGGGGCGCCCCGGTGCTGATGCTGCGTGTGCATCCCCCAGCCTCACCTGCTGTGTCCTGCCCGTCAGAAAGCTGTAAATCCACTGGCAGATGGCAGGCGAGACGCTGAGCTGGAGAAGCTTGGAGGAAAGGAGTTCAGAGATGATGGTGTTGAACGCAGAGCTGAAGTCCACGAACAGGATCCTCGCATAGTTCCCCGCGCTGACGAGGTGTTCTAGGATGAAGTGCAGTCCCATGTTGACTGCATCATCCGTGACCTGTTTGCTCGGTAGGCAAACTGCAGGGGTTCCAGCAGGGGACCTGTGACGCTCTTGAAGTGATCCAGCACGAGGCGTTCAAAGGACTTCATGACCACAGATGTCAAGGCGACAGGCCTGTAGTCATTTAGACCCGAGATTGCAGGTTTCTTGGGGACTGGGATGATGGTGGAGCGTTTGAAACAGGATGGTACTTCGCACAGTTCCAGTGATCTATTGAAGGTCTGTGTGAAGACTGGAGCGAGTTGGCCCGCGCAGACTTTGAGGCAGGATGGGGACACAAGGTATGGGCCTGCCGCTTTGTTGATCTTTTGTTGTTTGAAGATGCGTCTCACATCCTGTTCGTGGATGATCAACACAAGAGGGGGACTCAGAGGTATGATGGTGGTCGGTGGTGCGTCTGGATGGGTGTGGGGTTTGAAAGTGTCCTTTTCAAATCTGCAGTAGAAGGTGTTCAAGTTGTCGGCCAATCTACTATTGTTCTCAGCTTCGGGGGATCGTCGCTTGTAATTGGTTAGTGATTGGAACGCATGCCAGACTGATTTAGAGTCGTTAGCGGTAAACTGTTTTTCCAACTTTGCTGCATTATTGATCAAATTATATGAAAAAGACCCCTATCCGGATGGTATTAGATTATTTCTCTACAAAAGAACATACACTACTGCCCTAAAAGACAACTACGATAGGAGTTGACGTCTATAACAGGGGCGGAACGATGGAGGACTGGTTAGCATGTCTGCCTCACAGTTCTGAGGACCCGGGTTCAAATCCGGCCTCGCATGTTTGCATGTTCCCCCCGTGACTGCGTGGGTTTTCTCCGGGTACTCCGGTTTCCTCCCACAACCCAAAATCATGCATGGTAGGTTTATTGAAGACTCTAAAATTGCCCGTAGGTGACTATGAGTGTGAAGAGTTGTTTGTTCATATGTGCCCTGCAATTGTCTGGCGACCAGTTCAGGGTGTACCCCGCCTCCCGCCGAAGATAGCTCGGATAGGCTCCAGCACGCCCACGACCCTAGTGAGCTGAGTTTTTCGCAAAGGTAAAAGGTACCGTTGGAAAAACTGGTATCAGTGACCCCAGACGGGGGCTCCTGCTATGATCGGCTGACATTGCAAACTGTAAAGGTCAGTTCCTAGTCCCAAGTTTCTCAACATCACAGAACAATCAAGGTGCTATTGGAGGAGCTGTCAGCTGTATATGGTGACCTGCTACTACACAGAAATCTGAGGGCTTAGCACGGGACAATTTATTTATTTATTTTGTCACTTTTTAGAGAAATCAAAGTGCTCATGGAATCCTCTTTTTTTTCCCCCTCTCTTTTTCTTTTTTAACCTGTCCTGTTCAACTGCATGGCCTTGCAGAATGGTGGATCTGTATGCCCTTTGTGCTGGAACAGTTTTGCTGTGCAACAGGGGAGTTTGAAATACTCCCTCTGCTTATTTTTAAATTTAAACAGTTTTAAGGAAACAGACAGAGGGGCAGATTGGACAAGGGGAATAGGGTGCGAACCATAGCAGCACAAAAGTTAGTCTCGATCACAGGTGTCAAACTGGTGGCCCGGGGGCCAGATCCGGCCCGCAACATCATTTTACGTGGCCCATGAAAGCAAATAATGTGTGTTGACTTCATGTTTCTTGTGAAAATATCAAAATTGGTGTCTTGTATAATGTTAAGATATTGCAAGCATCTTATGTTACCAATCACCTTTTTGAAATAAATGTAATAGTTGAACATTTTTTATTGGCTTCCGATTTTAAAACGAGTTATCCATCAATTTGTTGTGTATATGTCATTATATGAGACAGTATTTTATATGGGTTCACAGTCATAACGACCCACAACTACAATGTGGCCCGCAACAAATATGAGTTTGACACCCCTGGTCTAGATGTTTGAGCACAAGTAATGTTACAACAGTCAAAAAAATCATGCTCTTATTTATGGATGTGGGGTGGGGGGGACACCCGGTGAGGACATGCCACAATTAAGCAAGCGAACAAGATGAGAGAGGACAGAAAATGACAGGACAGGATGTGGGAAATGAGCAAGGCAGTGCTACTGATGAGTGGTGCGGTGAGATTCTTCTTTGTGTCTAAAAACCTGTAAGTCGATATGTTACTACAACCTGTGTTGGTATGAGTGGTCCCAGCACAAGCAATTAAAGCCTATAGCGTGTCTATCGAGCTTATTAGTGAATGAATACCATATCACATGCTGAGGCCGCAGGAGCTGTTGAGGCAGTTCTAAACAGCAGTCATCGAATAAATCTTGGGTTCATCCATCACAGTCTGGTATGGTGCTGTGACAAAGAAGGACAAAATCTGACTGCAACGGAGAGTTAGGACTGCCGAAAAGATTATTGGTACCCCCCTACCCACTCTTGAGGACTTGCACACTGCAATAACTAAGACAAAGGCAGGCAAAATGTTCTTGGACCCATCACATCCCGGTCACCACCTCGCCCAGCTCCTTCCCTCAGCTAGGTGCTATCCAGCAATCCACATGCCTCTTTCATTACCTTCTAAAATAGTTGATTTATACATCCATTGAGACGTTACCCATTTTTGCACCTCTATCTTAGGATACTATTACATTACATTATTAGTGTACTTAGATTGTTATGTTCTTGAGGACTCTGCACCATTGTCATTGTATCCGATTATCGCACTACTAGTCACTTGAAATTGCTTGACTGAGTCATTTGCACAATAGTCATTGTATCAGCATTACCACATTACTGGTACCCTTTCATTTCTAAATGACTCCCCATACTGTTATATTTTTATAAAGATATACTGCCTGCATATCGAAATAAATAAAGTTGTGTGAGATCTAGACGGGTATAGCCCGTGAGAAGGAACAGAAAAGATTGACTGTATAGCCTAAGTCATTTGTCTGGGCTTATTTCTGAAGGTTGTAAACATCTGTTGTTTTCCTTATAAGGAATAGAATTTTCTGGTACCTTCCACCCAACCCCCTACTCAAGAGTATAAGACAGATAGCACCCCTTTGTTTAATCAGACACATAGTTGTCTGTCTCTAACACGTTGTTACGTCTTTGCCAATAAACAACAGACATTTGGTATCCTTGAACTTCATTGGCTTTTCCTCACAAAAGAACTCAAAGTTGGTTGGAATAAATACTTCTGGCTCATATTTTTCCCTAACTTCAACAGTAATTATTTTTTATGTCCTAAATTCCTTCCTTTGTCATAGTGGCTGTTTGCTGTTGTACTTGAGTGGCTCCAACTACTGGAGACAAATTCCTTTCGTGTTTTAACATACTTGGCCGATAAAAATGATTCTAGTAAGTGCTCTAAATCCATTTAAAGCTCAGATGAACATTTTCTCTGAATTTACAGAGAAAAAAAAGGTGCTGCACTTTCCCTCTGTACAGATGGTGCTGAAGGACAATGTTTATGCATCTGAGGCTTTTGACAAAGTTATAGAAAAGTACACTCAAGTCATAAGCAGACTTTGGCAAGAACAGGTTTTGTGACCTTGATCAGCTTGAGCCATGTGTGTCGTTCATTTCCAATCCTTTTATGAACGTGGCCAAAACATACAATGCTGAGCAATTCAGTGCCATGTTCAGCTTGGATGCTGGACTGGTGGAGATGGAAAATTTTAACATTGCAAAATGACCTGCACCTCAAAGCCTATCAGGTTGCACCAAACCTTTGGTGTCCTGTTGGCACAGAAACGTACAATGTTCTATGTATAGCAGCTATATGTCAGGCTGGGCCTTCACACAGGACTTAGACGCACCGATCACTTAGAGAGTGCAGGTTTTATTGCATACACCGAAGACCTCTCAACAAGCTGACAAATCAAATCAGCTACGAAAGTATTCTAGTAGTCCAGAAGGAGAACCAAGGAGGGATCTGTCCTCGCATAAAAAAATAACAGAACAGAAATCGCTCCCAGATCAGGAAAGGGAAAACCAAATTGGCACCATTTCACAAAGGTGGTCACCGTTCCTCACACTGACAGTCTTGGCAAAGTAGTCAGCGAAAAGCATTATGGGAAACCATAATTCATTTCGGTGATGTTTTTAACTTCCGTACTGTAGTAGTAGAACATCAAGCGAAACATTGCTCTTTACTTGGATTTGTTCCTGTAGATATTGTTATGAGTGTGTGCATTAGCTATTCATCAAGCTAAGGTTGGTATTTGTGAATTTATTTCATAAAACTCTGACAGTGTTGTTTTAAAGAATGGCTTTCCGGTCATGTTCTTTGTATTCTCAAGCAATGTGGTAACTTATTAATGAGTAATGTATGAGTTGCGATTACTCAGTAATATTTTTTTTCCTGTTAATAATAAGAGCCCATTTGAGCATATATGATTAATTGCTGCCACATTAAAATCATATAGTCAATAAAGCTAACTTTACCAGTGACATGCAGGTAGCAGCAATACACAGACCTATAAAATAAATCTGTGATGCACTGAAACAACCATAAGTGAACCGTGGTAGAGTGAGGGAATGCTGTACACTGGTGAACAGCATTCAATGCCAGGCTTCCCACTGACAGACAAAGAAACAGCTAGAGATGTTCTCAGTAGCAACATGGCAGCGCCATGGCAAAATTGAATTCCTATATTAAAAAATTGCAAAAATTGTGTAAGTTGTAACATGTTCATTTTGTTCAAATGCATCAGATTTGGTTATAAGTTCAAAATGTGATGACATTTATTTATACATCTAAAAGCAAATTTTTGTATGTTACATACAGTCATTCATAATTTGTATAAACATGGCGCAGCATAGTAAACAAATTATTACTGGCGATGAAAATGAGATGTTATTTCCTACACATTTAAAGAAAGCGTTGCATGTTGATATTTATCTGCTTTCTTCAGAACCTTGCTGACTTATTGTTGATAAATATTGCACATTAACATGATCAGTATCTTCTCATAGATGACTATCAATAATGATCAATAATAACATATAATTAAAGGTAACTTATGAGCACATTTGTTCTTTCATAAGATTGTACCAAACTGGTACCCTTTCGCATTAATCAGTAGGCCTACCAGAAGTAGCTCTCGGTTTCAAAGAGGTTGGTAATCCCTGCTATATGGCAATGCTCTCTCACTCGCTCCATCTTGTGTGCTCACTGTGCTGCGTTTGTAACCTACCCCTTCCCCTCCTGCTTAGAGACTGCCACCCGTCTTGACCAATCACATGTGGCTTTGACAGTAAAAAGATGGAAAAACAAAAGAAAAATCGGGTCCAAGTCAGGAGTCGGATCCCGTCGTTCACGTCCAAGTGCCAGATCTAAGAACCGGATCATTAGCGACCAACACATCACTAGCACAGATGCAGTACTGTACAAAAGTATTTAGCTGCCACTAGCTTTGTTGTTTTAACGTTTTTCGAAGTAAATTGTCAGACAGACAATGAACAAAATGAGTGGTGGTGCATGGCTCATGAACCATCCTTTTCTATTTTATTTTTGGTTTTTAACCTGTTCTGTTCAGCTGCGTGGCCATGCAGAATGGTGGATCTGTATGCCTTTTGTGCTGGAACAGTTTTTCGGTGCAACGGGGGTGTTTGAAATATTTTCTGATGTTTATTGAAAATGCAGCTGAACAGAAAAGGGTTTTACAGGACAAACAGAGGGACAGAACGGGCAAGGTGAATAGGGGTGCGAACCACAGCAGAACAATAGTTAGTCTTGATATTTGACCACAAGTAACGTTAGAACAGTCAAATCGTGTTCTGATTTGTGAATGTGGGGGGGACCGGTGAGGACATGCAACAAGTAATCAATAGAACAAGATGAGAGAGGACCGGACATGATATGGGAAATGAGCAAGGCAGTGCTACTGATGAGTGGTGAGGTCGGATGCTTTTTATAGTGTCTAAACACCTGTAAGAACCTGTGAGTTGATATCTTTTTTTTTTTTTTTTTATCCTGTTCGGCTGTTAGGTCAAGCAGAATGGAGGATCTGTATCCCTTTGATGCCGTAACAGTTTTACTGTGTCACAGTGGAGTTTTTAAGATGCCGCTGTGGTTTCTTAGTATTATAATTGATGTGTATTGGGAATAAAGGAACCTGTGTTTTTAAAATCACCCATTAACTCTCGAGGTTCTAAGCATGTTCGTTTTCGTGAATGAACTACGATTATAACGACGTGTTAAAAGCCAACCAATTTATTCCTGACAGAAGAGGCTATACATACTTCAGAGCTCTGTGTCAGCCTTAGCACAGATGGTTTATACCGAACAACACTATCTGTTCCTGGACCCAGTCTTTGTACAATTTTTCAAAAAGGAAGTGTGGAGTTGTCTTCGTCTGGTTGGTCCAGGGTCCATTGACGTCATCATTGCTATGCAGAATGATGGCCGTTGCCATCAGCCGTTGGTGCCAGATGCTGTCTCAACACTTCTCACTTCCTCATTTGGTTTGCAGCAACGCTTTGTAGCAACGATTATCTCCGACAGATGTTTCCTGTGACCTCCACATGCACCCTACTGGGAACTTCCAAGCAGCACACCCCCACACCTTATCTTCACTGCAACAAAGCACCACTTCAAGCACAAACCAAGCCACTAGCGCAACCACATCACTTCCCAGCCATTCACAACCAAACGGCAAAACCACATCCCATCAAGAATCAGAGTCGATCAGTCGAACAGAACAAAGTTTCTAGAGGAGAGAGAGAAACAAAGACAAAGCACTAATTGTAAACGATGAGAAAGGTAAATCATTACATATCGACAACATTAGATATGAGTGTTGTATGAGGCTTTAGTGCTACACCCTGTGAGGGAAGCACAGGACAAGATAGAACAGGACAAGGACGGGAGAAGAAGCATGCAGGACAAGGGTTGTGTACAACTGAAGTGTGGTGGGATTGACTATGTAAATTATAAAAGTCCATAGGATGAGAGTGTGAGTGAGGGGATACCCAAGCAATCCGCATATTCATGAGTTATTTGTCGCAGTCAGTGAGTGGCCCCACGCCCAGCGAAAGAGTCCCAGAGGTATGTCCCTGCGGGCACATGCAAGTGAATTGACACCGTTTTGCATGCACAAAGACTGACAGAAGTGTCCTGTAATTGCTGTGCAATCAATCGAGAGGCAGGATCCGGCCCGGGGGTCCACCCGAGAGCAGCCAGGTGGACGTGACACGTCCCACACCAAGGGCCCCAGGGCGCCCCGGAAACTGGCCACTCGGAGGAGGCCCACCCGCCACCAAACAACACGCCCCATCCAGGCGAGCCGGACGCCCCCCCAACATGGAGGGCCCACAATGCAGCCAGTCCCCGCCCAGCCCGATGGTGTCCCTTGTTTTTTTGGAAAGGAGGGCAGATAGGGGCACCTAACAATAACGGGGGAGGGACGGGACCCAGGGAGCAGCCGTGTGTCATGAGAGGGGAGCCCCAACACCAAGCAGTCATCCAGCTCAGGGGGGGGAGGTCAGCCTTAGAGTTAATATCATAATATCTATGGAACATATTACTGAATGAACATCACATCCCATGAATGTTAGTTAACTGGTGTACACCGTTGCTGAGTCGGCTCATTGAGGAAGGGGGGTTCCAGCCCCCGCCACCCGCAAGGCAAGGCCAAGCCAGCGAGCCCAACCCGCTCGGAACTCAGCCAGGGGGACGCCTCCCACTCCCCAGGACCCAGGGCAGTCCCCTGGCCCAACCGAAGCGCCCTGACCAGTCCCAAAGGGAGGTGAATGGGTACCGGACCACCGCCCCTCACGCCCAATCACCAATGCCCAATCACCCCCCACCCAGGATGCCCCACCACCGCCGCCGCCACGCCCCTGAGAGCATGGGGGCCCCAGCCACCAACAGGGCCCAATGCAGGAGCTAGCTGCCACCTGAAAAAAGAAGCAATGGAGGGCACCAGGAGAGGGGAGAGGAAGACCCAAGGGCAGGCAGGGGTGGGGAACCCCATCTCGCCAACAGCCGTGTGGGAGCGGGGGGAGGGGTGGGGGGATCAAGCCAAGAGAAATGTGAATACCTACCACTCACCCTATTACTATGTTTACCAGGTCACCAACGAGCAACCATTACCCCTGTACCGTGATCACGTGTGGTGGGGTGTCGTACATTAAAAGTTCTATTTTACAGAAAAGGTAGTAACAGCAATTTATTTTCATAGTTTTGCCCTAGCTCACCAAACTTACCAGGGACATTTATTCCCTAGTACATTAGTTCCTCGGAGAAAAAGTTACTGTGGCACATTGTTGTTTTGTGTTCATATATGTAATTCAGGCTGATGACTCGGCAGAATTAACTGCAGTACACCACACTATTTGTGGCAAGTTTGGAGATGCTAGCAGCTGCAGGAGCTAGCTCATCGACTTCTGGGTGAATTGTTGTCACATTGTCTGGAGACATCTGGGGCCACATGTACAAAAGGTGCGTACGCACAAAAACGTGGCGTACGTTCTTTTTCACGGCAAAGTTCAGATGTGCGGTGCCTCATGCCAACTGCATGGCAGGCGTACGCACGTCTCTACAGCTTTTGGTGCTTTGGCGACACTTAGAGGTGATGAGGGGAAACTGTTCTCATAAAGTTGCACATCAGAGACACATGAATAATTAGCACTGATGAACAATATTTGATTTCAACAATGTAATTTAGGCAAAGACTGAGAATTCATTTGTGAACCAGTGTATTTAATGAATCACGGATATTTGTGAGGACACCTATTAATTGATCAAGGCGATCATTTATGCCGCCTATTGCCCTCACAATCGCTTTGTGACTCCAGCAAGTGCTGGGTGGACTCCCGGAAGCTCACTTCCAGGTTCATTGGGCCCTGCCCCATCACATAGATCATCAACCCTGTCACCGTGAAGCTTAGGCTCCCTAAGTCGATGCGGGTCCACCCTGCTTTTCACGTCAGCCTGCTCAAGCCCGCCCGGGAGTCCCCTCTGGTACCGCCTTCCAGGCCCCCTCGTCGCCCCCGGTTCGTGGATGGGGGCCCTGTCTTCTCTGTGAGGCGGCTGTTGTCGTCTCGTCGGAGGTGGAGTGGGTTTCAATATCTGGTGGACTGGGAGCGCTACAGGCCTGAGGAACGTTCATGGGTGCCGTCTGCGTTTATCGTGGATGACTCGCTCATTCAGGACTTCCATGTTGCGCATCCAGGTGCTCCGGGGCCGTCTGGGGCCGGCTGTTAAGGGGGGGCGGTACTGTCATGGGTGTGTGTTCTGGTTTTTGTCTTCCCACTCTTTCACACACACAGTGAGGCAGACGCTCTAACCAGTCGGCCACCTAATGTGCTTCTATTTGAATTCCAAAGATTGATTACAAATACAATACATACAACATTTATGCATGAACCTTTATCTCACAGGGCTGAGTGTAGGTTACTGTATGAACACATTTGTTATGAGTTCTAAAAATACCTGGTATTAACCTTGTGGGGTGATCATAGTGAGCCATCACCCCTGAGAGAGCAGCGTCACCCACGATCGCAGCGATTCTCTCCTCGAATGGGTGAGGCCCTCCGCACCGGTTCTTCCGTCTGTTTTGGCCACACTTTGGCAGTGGGCAGCTGTCTTCCGCTTCACATCCACATTAATGTCTGACCACTTCTTTTTTAGTTCAGCGTGCGTGCGCTGTTCTGTCTCCACAGAATCGACAGCCACACACGCGCTGTCCCATTCGCTCCTCTTTCTCATGTTGTTGACGTCGGACGACAGCGTGCCAAAAGATTTTCTTGTGCGCCTCTACTTCATTGAGCAACTTCACATTCTAAAAATTTAGGTGCAGGGTTCATTTAAATATGATTTCCATATTTAAATGTGGGCGTGGAGAGCGAGAAGTCGGCTACTCCAACGTGTTGGCTCATTTCCCCGTTGATTGGAATGTACGAAGGAAATGTGCTTGGATTCATGGGTACGCACACATTCATACATCTGGATATTTTTGTGCGTACGACGTTTTCTGGATTTGGTTTTAGGAGGAAATCCACGCAAGTCACTGACCACCCAGGACCCAGCGAGGTCGCGAGCCCAACTAAAGCACCCCAACCATTCCCAAGGGGAGGGGCAAAGGCACCGGACCACTGCCCCCCACGCACAACCCCCCCCCACCCAGCGAGCCCCACCGCCCCGATCACCCCCGGAGAGCAAAGGGGCCCCAGCCATCAACAGGACTCAACGCAGGAGCCAGCAGCCACCCAAAAAAAAACAAAAAAAACAAACAAGAAAAATGGTCATAGCCCGCCAAAACGAGCCCAAGTTAAGCGCCCGTCGCCCCGGCCACCCCAAAGAGCCGCCTAAACCCAAATACCCCGGCCCACAGCCTCAACGCCTTCCAGCCCACCCCGATGAAGAGGCGGCGAAAACCAACAAAGAAGAACGCACACGAAGACACGGCCACACCCAACAGCGGCAAACAAAAGCGCGCGCCAACCCCGCCGAAAGCAATGACCAGCCGCCCCAGTGCAACACCCGGAACAAGACCATACCACACAAAGGAGGCCCCCACGACGCGCCCCGAGCCCCAGCCCACACCGCACAGAGCCAATCCAATCAAGCGAAACCACAAAACACGTCCGTGCCAACACAGAGACAGCCAACAAGGCATACGGCCGACCACACCCCCACACCAACGGTCCCCAGCGCCCACTCCAGTCCACAAACCAATGCAAGCGCCAACGACAGAAAGAAAAAAAGGAAAAATCACCAGCGCCGTGCGAAGCCCCCTCCTGTGCCAAACTGCCGAGCCCCAGCATGCACTGCCCAAAACAAGAGGCCACAAGCCCAAAACAGGAAGCCAAGACAAAACCCGCACACACAACCCCCGACGCCATGAAGCAGCCCCAAACCACCGCTTTGACAACGCTATATCCAAACCCCCGCCGAAACACCTACCAATGAATACCAAGTCAACTGGGCTACCCCCACACACACCGCCCCCCAGCCCACCGGTCCAACACCGATACTGGTCACAGAGAACCCCGAGTCAAATGCCCACCCCAGTCCACGCCGCGGGCTGCCAAGAAAATGAACGCCCACAACCCGGACACCCCCCATCCAAACCCTGCAAACTTTTTTTTTAAGTAAATTTTTTGAGGGGGGGACCTACCTCTGTTCTTTCCAGAAGCCGTGTATTTTCCCATTTATTCACAGATTTTTTATTTTTTTGGACGGAGCTGCCTTTTTTTATGGTAATTACATTGGGCATCAATTATTTATGGCTTTTCTCTATTCATGGTAGAGCCCAGTCCCTACCCTCCAAGAATAGTGGGGGTCCACTGTATCAAATATCTGAATAGTTGATGTTGGCTGATGCTATTACCTTTGATATTTGAATATACATGTAAAAAAAAAAAAAAAAATGCAATGACTGTGTCAAAAATTATTTTCCGATTTTCTTTTTTTCATTTTCAAATTTATTGAAAACTATGGTCATATTCATGGTTATTGATAGGACAAAACGAAGAGTAAAGGCCTTTTCACACTGAACATGGTTTTCTTGGTGTTCGCTACAGGGTAGCGCGCAAGACAGCGCCCCTGTTCAAGCTTGCCCATATTTGGAACTGCTTTTGTCACAGCCAACCAGGAAGTAACAGGGCTTTTCACGCTGGTTGGTCTACTCCAGTTAGCACTCTGAAACGAATGCGCCAGCCCCTCTCCTATTGGATGCAACTTCTGAGTTCACCGCGGCGCCGCTCTTGAATTGAACATTTTTCAATTTGAGAGCGTGTTGTGAGGTGGCCATTTGCCGTTTGACACAGCATTCTGTCCTTACGTACATACATACACAATGAATGGGTTTATTGACGCTGTGCATAGCTAAAGTGCAATGTGAAAAGGCCTTAAGGCAACAGTGTCAAACTCAAAGCTCACCCTGAACTGGTCGCCAGCCAATCGCAGGGCACATATACACAAACAACCAGTCGCACTCACATTCACACCTACGGGCAATTTAGAGTCTTCAATCAACCTACCACGCATGTTTTGGGGATATATATATATTAGGCTTTACACAATCAGGATTCTTTGGGCCGATCAGCGAGTTTAAAAAAAACGATAATCTATCACCGATCCGATCACCAGATGGAGCAATGTGTCTATTTAAAAGACCTGTTCATACACTGTATATACTTGTGTACTTAATAATATTATATTTACAATAACTAATGTATATTTGTTCATCTATTTATGCCAGTGAGACATAGTGACAGACCGAACAAATGAATGGTCGTCTTTTAGAAGGCAGGAAGTACATACAGTAATTAATGTATCCACTTTTTGTGACATTTTTGTTTGTTGGTGTGCCGTGAGATTTTTCAATTGTAAAAAATTTTCCTTGGCTCCATAAAGGTTGGAAATAACTGCTCTAGTCAGATCGTGTATTCTAATCAGTCAGGTCAAACCAACATTACAACATGACAGAAATAATGGGTGCTAACTTACTGTAATTAAATTACTTTATTGTAATTAAATTACTTCACCCACACCGAAATTTACAGCATGATTTGACAGAACGGCGGCATGTTTACGTACAACCGTTAGCGCTAGCACTAGCTTGCTAGGCTACAGAACGTTTTGTTGCCTGCTTGCGAGCCGTATCGTATTCAAAGTATGTGAACATACCTCAAGCAAGCCTTAAACGAACGTCCTCTCCTGTCCTCAGCACTGATGACCACCAACACACGTTTTTCCCCATTTTGTCCTTATAATACAGTCAGTGCGATCCACTCTTGTTGTCGTCACCACGGTAACGAGTGTATCCGGTCGCATTTGAGTTGACAAGATGAAGCCCAATGATCGTAAAAAAAACAGATGCGGTGGTATCGGAATACAAGATTGTATTGCAGTAGTCTGACATAGTGCAATGGTGAAAGAGCAAATTTGCATTATGTGTTGTAATTTTAAATGTTGTTGTCTCAGACGTCTTGTCTGTCCCACACAGTTTTTTTATTGGCCGTCGGATATTTACAGTACTACATCGAAAGACGCGCGACAAGGCTAAAAATAAACTAGCTTTTGGATTCAAATATACTGTGCAGGATGGCGACATGGAGTCAATGTCTTTTGCGGAGCCGATCAATGATGTCATTGATCGGATCGGCGAATTATGACATTAAAGCCGATCACCATAAAACACCGATACCGATCAGGCCAATAAAATCGGTGTAAAGTCTCTCTCTCTCTCTCTCTCTCTCTCTACATATATATATATAGTAAGAATAATTACAAGTACATTTAAAAAATGCTCATTTATTGATCATTACCTTGTGCAACCTGTCATTCCTTACTGAAAATGAGTGCAATTTTAACATTATGAATGCATACAAGTTCTGGCAGTGCATGAACCAAACATAAACCTAAAAGGGTTCTACCAAACCAACTTCTTTTGAACTTAAGCGGTTGACTGATATTTTGCAAAATTCAGTCTTAAAGTATTTCTACAGGAGGTATTCATTTGCACAGAACTCTATTCTTCACAGCGCAAGGTGGCACAGCATTTTAAAAGAAGTAGGCTTACTCTGCTCCTAAAACATCTTTTAGCTTTACAAGTGCATCAATCCTGAGTAACAACCGATTTCAGAATGTCATTGAAGTGGCCTATTTAAATGGTGGGTGGTCAGTGCAACCTCCAGTGGACAAAATTAGCAACAGCAGTTATTTTTATTGAAAGATTGTAGTTAATGAGTTCTCTATCCCTTCGGGCTGGATTAAGCCCCCTGATCGGCCGGTTCTGGCCCACGAGCCGTACTTTTGAAAGGCTTGATATAGAAGATAACATGTTAAAGCTGCAAAGGACGACATAAGACTGACCACCGTTTTTATTCCATGACCAGTTATTCCAGTATTGTTGTTCATACATCATATCAGTACACTTGTTTTCTGAGGACATCACTATTATCTCAGAAAAGAGAACACATTTTTTCCAGATCTACCAACTGTGTGTTGTGATTGGCTCAAAGATAGGTTGTTGCTATACCCGTATATGACGTATGAATGGAGAAATCTTCCTAAAATCAAAATTTAAAAGACTCGATGTTGCCATGCCATTAGAAATTGATTCATAAAGTTTCAGAAAGGAGCTCTTGAAATGTCTGTAAACTCTTGTGACAGTTGTTTCTCTCCAGAAGTCATTAATAAAGCTCTCCTCCTACTGTCAGTCTCTGCATTATCACCAATACTCCACAGTGCTCCTCTCGCTTCTTCTGTTCCCTTTTAAATGCTCATATTGAGTTTTCCTCTGCCTCCTCTCTTGACAGATGATAGACAAGAGACCGCATTGAACCTGTCTACCAACGGCATTAACAGCATCAACATGTCAATAGAAATAAATGGAGTTGTCTACACAGGTAAATAGAGGGGCCGCTTGCTGAAGAAATTGCAGGCAGGAAATTCAATAAGTTATAGCAGCACCCTGGTGCTTAGTCCTCTGCACAATTTGATGTCTTTGCAATAAAATCCATCGTAATGAAGTGGCAGTCCAATAGAATTAAAAGGTTAAATTTCTCAAAACTGGGCCCGTGGATTCAAGGTCGATGGGTATTATTGTCATTATTGTGTGTGTGTGTGTGTGTGTGTGTGTGCGTGCGCATGCGTGTGCGTGTGTGTCTAACCTAGGTAACTTGTGTCTTTGTGTCAGCAAACAAGCAAACACTCTGTTAATTGTCCCCCATATATGCAGCGGCTGAAATAAGTAGTTAACACGTCGGCATTTTTCTCAAATATATTTTCAAAGGTGCTATTGACAAACATTTCACCAGATGTTGGGTTGTTCCCATACATACAAAGAAAGTAGAACAAATAAGATCAGAAATTAAGTTGTGGGTAATAATGTGAAATGACACAGGGAAAAAGTATTGACACCAACTGGTATTTATTTAAGACTTTGTACAAAAGCTTTTGTTTGCAATGACAGCTTCAAGACACCTCCTGTGTGGCATTGCAAGCAGTCTTCAAATCTTGAAGATTCCGTGGACTTCTTTTATGGACCTTGAGTTTCAGTTCTTTCCGTAAATTTTCGATTGGATTCAAGTCAGGTGATTGGCTGTACCATGCTAACGGTTTTATTTTTTTTTTGTCTTTGAAACCAATTGAGAGTATGTTTTGGATCATTATCCTGCTGAAATGTCCACCCTCGTTTCGTTTTCACCATCCTCATAGATGGCAGCAGATTTTTGTCAAGAATATCTCGGTACATTTGCATTACATTTCATCCTTCCTTCAATAATGTGAAGTTTATCAGTACCATCTGCTGAAAAGCAGCCCCGCACCATCATGTTCCTGTCATTTCACAGTTTTACACACAACTTAATTTCTGATCTTATTTGATCTACATTCCTTGTATGTGTGGATTACTTGGGTTGTTCCCAACATCTGGTGAAATTTTCAGGTCAATAGCACCTTTGGAAGTATATTTAGTGAGAAAAACGGTGACGTGTTAAATACTTATTCCAGCCACTGTACCATATATCATGCTCTGCAAACTAATTTAGAGCAGCCTCATCCTCTTGTGTAAGCACAAATAATTTAGGATCAGCTTTTGAAAAAAACATCAAACACTTCTTTTGCTCAAGATTTACTCTTTTTACTCAAGTATTGATACTTCAGTCATTCATAGAAACAATAATAATAATTTTAACGATACTAACTTAAATTGGGAATTTGCTAATGACTTGACTGTCCAGTGAAAATGGCCTTTCTCATCACTTTTACCCTTGTTCCATTGAAGTCTTCATATGTGTCTATGTACGTAATGTACAGTAGATAAGTGTATCCGCCGCTGTCGGTGTGTCGGAAGTTGTCACGCAACAGGCAGAGTTCATGCTTTGATCGCGCACCGGGAAAACCATGGAACCACTCACATTAATCCAAGGCTTCAGAGTTTTTGTATCGATCAAGTACACGTGCACACTACAAATGTTGAACAACATTTCCCGAAATTTACAGTTGACAAATGACTGTCAAATAGATCAGAGGCGCACACATCGCCGCTGGCTAGCTTGTGACGTAACGCCGAGTCGCATGGCTTATATATTTTCTGTCGCTTCCAACGCTAATATCTAGGGATGGGAATTGATAAGATTTCTCCCATTCCAATTCCATTTTCGATACCGCTTCACGATTCTCTTATCGATTCTCAAATTCATAGTTTTGGGGCGAAAAAAAATCCAGGGGACTTTAAATAGATTTTTTTAAAAACAATGAATAAAATATCATTAAAAAAAACGCCCACATCAGGTTGGGCATTTTTTTGACCCGGGTCGATAGGACAGCGTGGAATTATTATATATCTGTAAAAGAACAGAGTCCACCTAGCTTGACGAGCATTCAGTCTTTTAGCCTTTCTGTGGTAGTGTAAATTCTTGTGATCAGTCCATACAATAAATGGGTGCTCAGCCCCCTCTAACCAGTGCCTTTACCCCTTTAATGAAGCCTAAACCGCAAGAAATTCCTGAAATTCTCCAACATCATAATTACGTTCTACTGCTGAGAACTTACGTGACAAATAGGCACATGGGTGGAGCTTGTCGTCATTGGCAGAGCATTGAGACAGGATGGCCCTCGTCCCTTGTTGGAGGCATCTACTCAAAACGAATTTTAGCAGAGGTTAAGGAATGTAGAGATGCCGCCACAGAGCTAAAATTTCTGATGACGCGTCTATAAATTTACAAAACCCAAGAATGGTTGAATTTGCTTCTTGCAACTGGGTGTCGGCCAATTATCCACAGGATTGACCTTAGGGTTCATCTTGATGTGACCTTGTTCAGTGATGAACCACAGGAACGAAACTGTTGTGACGTGAAAGTTGCATTTTTCGGCCTTTGCAAATAGCTGGTTGTTTAGTAGGCGTTTCAATACCTGTCTCACATGCTGGACGTGAATCTTCTTTTTGGTTCAACTTAGTGAAGATTTTAGCACCTTGCAACAGTTCGAAAGCTTCATTGATTCATTCATGGGAGGGTGGGGGTTGGGGGCGGTTACGTTCTTTATGGTGATGTCGTTGAATGGGCCGTAGTCAATGCAGGGACAAAGTGTTCCGTCTTTCTCATTAACAACTAAAAATCCTGCCCCAGCTGGAGAAGAAGAGGGTCGAATCAGCCCCAACTTTAAGGAAGACAAAATGTAATCGTTCATAGCTTTTCTCTCTGGTTCTGATATAGAGTAGAGCTGTCCTATGGAATGGGCGCCCCAGGTTGTAACTCAATCGCTGAACCTGCGGGGAGAAAGAGAGGTGGCTCGGGCCTTGTTAAACACTTCCTTCAAATCAAGATAACATTGAGGGACTTTACAGATCTCAAAAATGTTGATGTTGAATCGTGGGGTCACTGGATTCACTAATAATCATGGGCACACTTTGTTGGTGATCCGGAAAACAGATATTTTCACATTGTTCCCCCACTTCGGCACTTTACCCAACTTCCAGTCTATTTGTGGGTTATCCTGAAGAAGCCATGGAAAACCGAGGATGAGAGGATTTTGAGCCACGCGAAAAAGGTGAAAACTTATTCCGTGTGTCCTTCTGCCATTGTCATGGTTACTGACTCTGTCACATGGGTTACTTTAAACAATTGTTTGCCATCAAGAGCTCTAACAGTTAAGGTTTTCATCAAAAGGCTCCCTGGGATTCAGCTTGGCCCTTCCTAGCTAAATAGTTTCCCCCGGGGTCACAAGAGTGTTGTGTCTTTCCCAACAGTCAGTTCTTTGTATCGTATTCTGTCCCGGATTCTGTTATAGATCCGGGCTGCCATACTAATGACTGAATCTAGGTAAGAGGGAATGTCTAGAGGAGCAGAAAGTCCGTACAAAAAAGCATCTAATAATGCCATGTCATTTTACCCACTGTCAGCAGCAAGAGACGTAGTCAAACACATTGCATTTGCCAAGTCGGGACTTTCCTCCCTTCCGGGAGTGGTGTGGTCAAATTATTTTCTTAAAGGGTCACTAAAGAGTGGAAGGGAGTTGCAAATGTCTGACTTACGAAGCCCAGGCAGCTGCTCTTCCCGTCATGTGAGAGCTCATGAGTGCCACTTTGGATTGTTCCGTCGAGTACATGGCGGGTAGGTGACTGTAGCGCAGTCAACATTGCACCAAAAAGGCCTGCAGTCACCAGAATTTCTCTGGAGCAGCCAGACGGACTATCGCGGTGTGTTGGGCATGTAAAACCAAGCCGGCATCAAAAAAATTAAATAATTGCAAAATATGAATTTTTTTTTGTGTGTGTTTCTTTACCGTTATTGATCAAATTATATAAAATTATTTTTATTTTTTTTATCTCATGAAAAATGGTGTCATACACCATACGTGAAGCAAACAAAGACAGGGAGAAAACTAAAAGCAAACATTTGAGCAGTAGAGTTTTCTTGTGGACAGATTTTCACACCTTAGCTTTGGATCTATGCAGCTCCTGCAGTTCCCATGAGTCTCTTGAATGCTTCTCTGATCAATGCTTGGCTTCTCTCATCAATGCTCTCCTTGTCAGTTTAGGTAGATGGCCATTTCTTGGTAGGTAGCTGCGCCGTTGTCTTTCCATTTTCGGATGACGGATCGAACAGTGCTTTGTGAGATTTTCAAAGTTAGGGATACTTGTTCTTAATATACTGTAATATATTACTCTGCTTTATCCGTGACCTGTCTGGTGTGTTGCTTTGGCTTTACTATGCAGTTTAGTTATTTTTTTATAGCCACCGATTAAAATAAAAATTGTGTCAGTTGTTTCCAAAAGTAATTTTTTTTTTTTTTTTTTACCAAATAGTCTGAATCTAACCTTTAGACCGAAACAAAAAAATGAGAGAAACAGCATCAGTAACAATCATTAAAAAAGGTCATTTTGTTTATACTCTTCAAATTGTATGAAGCCATCTGGTAACCCTAAGAATGTCATTTCCCATAAACAAACTAAAACCAATGAAATATTCACATTTTAGAAACAACAAGGAGTCACTGATGGTGCAGTGGCGCACTCGCCTGACTTTGGTACGGGCAGCGTGGGTTCAGTTCCCACTCAGTGACGGTGTGAATGTGAGGTGCGAACAGTTGTCCGTGTCTATATGTGCCCTGCGACTGACTGGGGACCAGTTCAGGGTGTAGTCTGCCTTTTGCCCAAAGTCAGCTGGGATGGGCTCCAGCCCCCAGTGACCCTAACTAGGATAAGCGCTGTTGAAAATGAATGGATGGATGCATGGATAGAAACACCAATAACTGCTGTCATTGTTTCTAAAAAGATACTGTCAAGTGTAATCCTGATGTTTGCTCTCCAGGGGTCCTATTTGCTCGGCAGTCATGCATACCAGGAATGATGGGACATCGAGGGGGAGACAGCCAATGTACAACTCAGGGAAAGCCCAGTCCTATGCAGTTCCAGGCATCTTGCGCTTCCTCCTCTTCATCATCATCTTCTTCCTCAGCTCACGGGCACAGGAACTCTGTGTCTTCCCCCTGAATGTCCCTTCGCTCCTCTTCGACTCCTCCCCATTCTTCAGATTGCTGATTTACAAGCGCAACAAAATCAGTCTGTCAGAATTAAGAAAATCAGTTCAATCAGTTATTTCTGAAGGTTGGATTTTTTTGCACTGCAGGCAAATCTTTCAGTTCTACTGTTCATGCGTCATTTGCTAGTGATCAGAGTTGTGTCGACAATCAGCACTCCTTACAGACCTATCTGATTAGGTTGCTATAGTAACAACATAGGTGTCAGTATGCACGTCGTTTCCAAATATAAACCAAAAGTAAAAAAAATACCAATGGCTCTAACGCAAAATGATGACAATGGAGGCTAAACTCGTTTTTGCTTTTTTGGGGGGAACGTTGCGACTTTTGCCGCTTGCCATTCCTCATGCACACACTGTCTCTGCTTAGCTCTCACTAAAAAAAGTATTTGCCCTCTTCTCATATTCTTATTTTCTTGCATAGTTTCCCCATTAATGTTGAGGATAATCAAACAAATATAAATATTAGACAACGATAACCCAAGTAGCTAAATTTTGGTTTTAAATGATTTTATTTAGTAAGGGGGAAAAAAAATATTCCCCAAAGCTACCTTGCCCTGTGTGAAAAAGTAATTGGTCCCTAAACCTAGCAAGTGGTTGGGCCACCCTCAGCAGCAACAGCTGAAATCAAGCATTTTCCATCACTGGCAATGAGTCTTTCACATCTCTGCGATCACGCCGCAGCATTTCAGTAGAATTCAAGTCCGGACTTTGACTTGGCCACTCCAAGACCTTCATCCTGTTTTGTTAAGCCGTGCAGAAGTTTACTTGTTTCCGATTGTTATCGTGCTGCAGATCCCGAGTGCACTCAAGCTTGAGGTCACGAGCTGAGGGGCCATACACTCTCCCTCAGGATTTTCTGGTAAATAGCAGAATTGATTGTTTCATCAATCACAGCAAGTCACCCAGGTCCTGAGGAAGCAAGGCAGCCCCAGACCATCACAGCACTACCGCGATGTTTAACTGTTGGTATGATGTTCTTTTTCTGAAATGCTGTGTTACATTTATGCCAGATGTAACGAGATACACACTTTCTGATTACTTCAACTTTCAGTCTCACAGAATATTCTCTCAAAAGTCTTGAGAATCATTCTTCTTTCTTCTTTTTTTTGTTGTTGTTGTTGTTTGCGCAAAAGTTATTCCTTTCGGTCAGCAGTAGTTTTTCGCCTCGGAACTCTGCCATGAATGCCATTTTTGCCCAGTCTCTTTTTTATTGTTGAGCTATGAGCACTGACCTTAACTGGGGCAAGGGAGGCCTGCAGTTTTATAGATGTTGTCCCGGGTTCCTTTGTGACCTCCTGGATGAGTCGTCGCTGTGCTTTAGGGGTAAATTTTGTAGGCCGGCCACTCCTGGGAAGGTTCAGCAGTTTTCCATGTTTTCTCCATTCGTGGATTATAGGTTTCACCCCGGTTCGCTAGAGTCCTACAGCTTTAGAAATGGCCCTTTCCGGACTGCTAATGTCAATTACTTGATTTCTCATCTGTACGTGAATTTCTTTGGCGCTTGGGATTTGTAATTTTTTTTGGCAGGTTTTGGCCGACCTTATTTTGTCATACAGGTCCTATTTAAGTGAGTACTTGACTGAACAGGTCTGGAGATAATCAGGCTTGGGTGTGGTCAGTGAAAATGAACTCACTTTAAGCTTTTACTTGGAGGAAGGTAACAGAAGACTTTTTTGCGCACAAGCCAAAGTCCAAGGCGGCAAAACAACTAACCCTTAGCAAGAAGCCAAAGTTGAACCTGTTGTACGCTTCATATCATTAACATAATTGCCCACATCAATTTGAACTTACTGTACAATATTTCTTGCTAAAAATGTATTTTCTTATTTTTCAAAATGCTCAATTGTGCTGTTAGGCTACCTCAGACGGTCCCAAGAAGCATCAAATTTAATGTGAACCAAAGAATGAATGGTCAATCTGGAACAATCTTTGAAGAGTAGAAAGAGATAAAGTGTCTATTTCAGCTATTTCAGATGTTCCACTGAATAGCTGATGAAAATCATATTTATTATGGATATAAATACCCAAAAACAGATTTATTGTGGTGTACCCACACATAAGCAGCCGTAGCCCAAAGCAGATGCATCTTCAGTGTAGTTTTCTGTTCAGTTTACCACTCTCTTCTATTAGCCACGTGTACAAAACCCACAATGTTAGGTACACTTGGACAGTACAAAACATTACAAAAATTCTGCTTTTACAGCAAAATAATGCTCCGTTTTAAAACATAAGACGAGATAGTCATTTAACAATGTTTATTATTGTGATTGTAGTTTTCAGTAACTGTAACTATACATATAATGTATAATATTTTCGTTTTGTCTAATGAATCTATAAATGGCAACCAAAACATAAGTATTGCTTATGTAAGTATCAAAACTACAATCATAAAAATAGATATAGAAATACTACAAACGACTAATTCTTGGAGGGAAATTAAGAATTTCATCTAAATACAGGTTTTGTGGTCAAAATGATGAAAGTAAACCACACGGGCCTTTTTTGAGCGGCTTGAAGTCCACAAATAGAACATACCCTACTTTAAGGTTTCTACTCATTACCGGATACATTTTTACAACTTTTGAAACGTCATCTTAACAGGTACAAGTATGAAACAAATGCAGTATAACATAACTTCCTCAGTTATCTGTGAGAGTCAACTACAAATTCAGTTGACACTGAGTGACATGAACAACGCTACTGTTGAGCCGATGAACATGCCGGTTAAATAGTAGCGACAACGCTGCCGAGACATCGATGTAGGTGATTACTGAGAAGAAAACGGCTATGAGAGGAGCGGCTGCTTCATCGTTAATATGTTTTTAATTCGATTTTTTGGAGACATTTGCCGATCAGGAACCAAGGAAGTGACAGCAGGATCTAAAAGTAATCAGTTGTGCAGTGGAAGAGAACAAAGGTTGTGTGTGTGTGGTAAGGCACTTGTGTATAACATCTGAAAAGTACTAGTTCTTTCTCTCTTTGCTTTTATTTATCAAACTAATTATGTCTTTTGTGAAGCGTAATCGTAACAATGAAGGCTATATAAAGTAGTCTTTTTATTTATACACTGATCTTATTTATTGTTACACTGTACAATATGCATTCTGCACTCAACACCGACATTTGAAAAAAACATTTTTTCCCACAGTATGTGTTAAATCATAGTCAGGTATAAATACATTATATAACTCGTGAATTTCATTTATTGTTCTTGCAAAAAATTAACGTAAAAATGTTTTGTGTTTTTCCTGGATAGATCACTGGATTTTCTTTCAAATCCATTTTGTATGGTTCTACCAAAAAAGGGAATACTTATTGACAAGCTACCTCATTTGCTATATATAGACTGTGCCCACGTACCTCAGAATCAGAATCAGAATCAGAATCATCTTTATTTGCCAAGTATGTCCAAAACACACAAGGAATTTGTCTCCTGTACATGTACATAACATTAATTGGTATTGTAATGTATTTGTGGTGGAACGGTGAGCGACTGGTTAGAGCGTCTGCCTCACAGTTGTGAGGACCGGGGTTCAAATCCCGGCCCCGCCTGTGTGGACTTTGCATGTTCTCCCCGTGCCTGGGTGGGGTTTCCGGTTTCCTCCCACATCCCAAAAACATGCATGGTAGGTTGATTGAAGACTCTAAATTGCCCATAGGTGTGAATGTGAGTGCGAATGGTTGTTTGTTTGTATGTGCCCTGCGATTGGCTGGCAACCAGTTCAGGGTGAACCCCGCCTCCTGCCCGAAGATAGCTGGGATAGGCTCCAGCACTCCCGTGACCCTAGTGAGGAGTAGCGGTAAAGAAAATGGATGGATGGATGTATTTGGGTAAACTCACAAAGCTTTTCAGTGAAAGTTGAATGTAACACTATTTAAACAGTCAGTTCTTTTCACATTAGATTCTGCGCACAAAAGAACATACTTTTTCTAATACAGTCGAAGCAAGTCCTCATGATTATGAGGCATTGTCATGTAATCTCATCAATAATGGTTAAGATACTTTAAAAAAAAAATCAAATTAAGCAGTTGTTTTTAGCCCACCTTGGTTTTATATGGGTTAATGTCTCCCATGCTGAAACAGCCACACTAAAAGTCCTATTTTCAAAATGTTATTGATGAGTTATAATTTCAGGTATTCATAGTAAAGGCAATCCTTATTGCAAGAGAAAAGGGTTTTGGCCCATTGAAATACACTTCTTTTTATGAGAGTCAGGACAAAAGTGCACGACGGTAAAGACAAACAGCTTCGTAAAAATCGTGTGAGTTCCACAATTTATGTGTTCCCTTTAAACTCTGCGGATACAAGTGCATAAATGATTCTAACGACTCATTAAACAGATTACACTCGTTTATATAATCGTAATAAAGGTAAAGACATGCAATAGTTCTGACAATTTTACAAATGGTATTTGCTGTCTGCTATTGTGTGAAGGCAAAATGGCTGCCTCATCCTGACACTTCAGCTCACAGATCCCTCTGGTGTATTGCAAGAAGATAATGAGGCTCTCTCCAGTGGCATTAACAGTAAAGACAGCGGGAGTGACAAAGAAGGAGCGTTTGTCGAAGAACCAAAGAAAGGAACTTTTCATTAGCAAGAGGATAAAAGTCCTATATATCCAAAAATGGAATTTGCATCTTCAGAAAACACGGTACATGGTTGATTATCAAAAGGAAATTCAGTGGACCATGTCTGTACTGTTATTGATCTCATTTTATGAAAATGAAGAGGACAGCACCTTACAACAACAATGCCAACAATACATACATTTGTTATCTGTCCTGAAGAGAGTCCATGGTTGAAGAAGGCTTTGTGACTCCTGCCAGAAATGATGCATACATTGTCATGTGATGTATTTGTCAACCGTACTTACTGCTATTGTTACAAGAACTTACTGTAAATATGCAAAGCTGTGAGATGAGTCGGCAAGGCATTGGGATGAGATGACTTTGTATGTACATTCTCAAATGAACCGGGCAGGCTGAAAACGCACACATGCAACAACTTATTTACTCAAGCACTGTTACCTCATGCTTCCATTTATTGTTAACATAAACACAAGACAGAAATACAGTGAATGAAATATTCACACAATAAGGAAACAGTATCAGGTACTAATGAGAGTTCCGGAGTTTGGCCATGGATAATCTGCCAGTACCGCAGGAACAATTGACACAAGTGCACAACATAAATGAGTAAACAGCAACAGATTTGTTAGAAAATCTTCAGTTTCCTTTCAGAATTTTCTATGGCACACTATGTCAATGTGCCTCGAAAAAAAAAATCATTTTTTAAATTAATTTTATATTGCAATGTGGCAATTGTGAGATTTCAAACACAGGTAAGTCAAGCCATCATCAAAATTCTAAAAATGGTTCTTGTGTTCACTGAGAAATGGATGAAAAAACACAGGTGTACCCATGTGTAGCTGAGCATATTCTTACTCTCCAAGTACAGTCGTTTCATTTTCCTCTGCACCATCACTAGGATGAACAAGCAGTGACGATAAAGCTTTCAATACATTTTTCATTTGCTCATGCGCAGTCCACTAATGCACACAAGATTGTGACATGCCTCAGTCAATTAATCAATTAGGATTTGGGGCTAGACCGCTAAATTCCCACTGAATCTTATTTCTTCAGTTTACTTATTTAAAATATTTTTGAGAATGCAATGCTTCCAACTTTGTGGGAGCGGTAAGGTAGAAAGCCCAGAACTACAACAAAAGACCATAATGGTATAGGTGGATGAGTTTGTTGTGGAAAGACAAACTACTGGCCTACACAGAGTCCAGACCGGAAGCTCATCAAACACATTTGGGATCATCTTCAACAGTGTGAGTCGAGCTTTTCATCCAACATGACGTCTGACCTCAAATATGTTATTGTGAATAAATAGACGAAAGAAACTCCCACAATCAAATGGCAAGATGTCCCCATACTTATATATGTAATTTTCGTGTGTACTGTATTGGTTTTGCAAGATTCTGTAACTATTTTCTGTGTTGATGTCATATCTAACAGTGTGATTAATAGTTCTTTTTTTTTAACCTGTCCTGTTCAGCTGCATGGCCTTGCAGAATGGTGGATCTGTATGCTTTTGTGCTGGAACAGTTTCGCTGTGCAACAGGCGGGTTTGAAATACTCCCTCTGCTTATTTTTAAATTTTGTTATTATTCTGATGTTTGTTGAAAATGCAGCCAGACAGAAAAGGGTTTTCGGGGACAGACAGAGGGATAGAGTGGACAAGGGGACCAGGGGTGAGAACCACAGCAGCACAATAGTGAGACAGTCTAGTACACAAGTAACATTGCAACAGTCATTTGTCGACTGGGGAAGTGGGGGACACTCGGTGAGGACATGCAATAACTAACCAAGAGAACAAGATAAGAGAGGACAGAAAAGGGCAGGACAGGATGTGGGAAAATGAGCAAGACAGTGCTATTGACGAGTGGTGCGGTGGGATTCTATTTTAGTATCTAAATACCTGTAAGAACCTGTGAGTTGATATGTTAGTATGACCTGTGTTGTTGTTGGTGATCCCAGCACAAGTAATTAAAGCCTATAGTGTGTCTATCGAACTTATTAGTGAATGAACACCATATCACATGCATGTTAGTCAACTAGTGTACGGAGTTGCTGAGCCAGCACATTGAGGAAGGGTGAGCCCCTCCCACCCACAAGGGGGGTGGGCTGAGTCAGCAAGCCCGTCCAGTAGGGGACCCAGCCAGAGGGACGCCACTGACCCCCCAGGACCCGACCGAAGCGCCCCGACCAGTCCCAAAGGGAGGGGCACGGGCACCACTGCCACCCCACCGCCACCAACACCCAGCGAGCTGCCCTGCCGCCACCGCCCCCGGAGAGCATGGGGTCCCCACCCACCAACAGGGCCCAACGCAGGAGCCAGCAGCCACCCAAAAACGGTCATAGTCCGCCAAAACAAGTAAGGATGGGCGAGGGCGCCAAGAGCGAGGAGAGGAAGGCGGGGCCAAAGGGGGTAGCCAACCCCCACCCCTCCGTGGCCCGACAACCGGAGGGGGGGAAGGCCCCAAGAGTCAAGCCAAGAGAAATGTGAAAAACCGACACCCACACTATCACTATTGTTACCAGGTCCCCAACTGGGAACCATTATCCCTATCCCGTGATTGTGTGTGGTGGGGTGTATGATGCATTAACAACTATCGCCACAATTCCTGCTGCGTGTTCGCTGTTTTTCCAATGAAAGGTAACCAAAGAATGAATTGACACTCGTTGCAATTTGATCCGTATTTATGTTCCAGAGTTCAGTCTCACACACACACACACACACACAATGAATATAAGTGTAGCGGACACGCCATGAAAGGATGACACCCAGCACCCCAGTCTCTGGCGACCGCCACTCTTCCCGCCGAGATAGACAACCACGGAGTGGCGAGACTGAACTTCACATACAGACGCTAAGTGAATCACAAGCTGGGAGCATCAAAAGCAAGCCACAGATATCTGCTGTTGGACGCCGACGCTAAGTGAATTCCCAGCACCCTGAGCATCAAAGCAGAGACAAAAGATACCGACTTTGCAACAGAAGGCTAAACTAATTAACTTCCACCAGCCAGCCCACAGACCCTCACCAACGAAGGTGTCTCCACACCGCTGCGCCGGTGACACTTTGCCAGTCAAGCCGGAGAATGGACGGTGTGCTCGCGACACCCACAGGCGACGGAACGCCACTGCAGACGCGGGTTCATGAACCACAGTCGTTACCGGACTTGACTGGATCTAATATTTTAAGAACTTTACATGAACGCCATGAGTGACTGTATTTCTGCAAACTTGAATGTCTGATGTTGAATCTGTTGTCAACTGAACCAGATGAAATGTTTCACTCCACACCACACAAATGCCACAATGAAAATATCGTGTTCTCAACAATCACAAAACATTTGAAACGTTCGTTACATGTATTAAAGAGGATGAGCATGGGACAATGCAAAGCGGGAAAATGCGGGAAAATTTAAGCGTTATCTTAAATCCAATCATTAATATTTTATTCCACTGGTTTTAAACCACGATATAATCCTGAAAAGGAAGGAGGGAGGGGCTAAACCACCCCCTTTCTGTCTCGCTCTGGCCATTAAAGGGCTCTTGTCTCACCCGACCAACTTGCCGAAGACTGGCCCAGCCAGGACGCCCACTTCACCACGAGGTGGCGAGGACACATCGGACCATCCCCGACTGCAGAGCATCCTGCAAAGCGCTCCGAGCTACCCTTTTTGGGGGCCTGAGCTCACCCCGAGGGGGACGGAAGCAGGCACAACGCGCCTGCTCTGAAAGTCTTGCGAGCATAGACACCCACGCTCTGGCCGTCCTGCCTGGGAACGTTTTGGGCTTTTTAAAAACTTTTTCTTCTTCCTTTCCGCCAAATCCACCTGTTCCCCGTGCAAACCGGGCCGGCTGAACACTCGGAAGCTTGACCTGCCTGTCTCAATCATGTTCAAGACACATAAGTCCAACATTGCGGTCTACTAAAAGTACAGATTAGTGCGTATTTGGGTTTAAATTAACAGGAACAGGAATCCCCACCTATATGCATTCATTACACGCTCATTCTACCAATCTCGCATCACAAGTCAGCTTCCTTTGCCAATGTTCATCTGTACTTTGTTTTGTGTTTTTCTGTAATGCTTCCCTGTAGATTCCCCATGTTAGATCATTAAATTTTTCATTAAATTCATTACCTGCATTGGTGTGTGTGTTTGGGTTTGAGGAACGAAACCTCTGGCCTTCTAGAATTTCAGAAAGTGTAGCAACCTTCAGATTACGAGACTGATAAAAGGTTTCTCGTCACTTTTGTGACGCGGTGCCCCCTTAATAGATAAAATAGTTTGATTTATAATTTAAGGTCCTCTTTTCCGATGAAAGTAAAGTGTGCCTTTCATTTGGTAATCAATGTTTGGAGGAAGACTGGTGAAGAACAGAACGGAGGCTGCTCGAGGTCCAGTGTGAAATATCCAGAGTCAGTCATGATTTTGGGTACAATGTCCAGTGCAGTTGTTGGTAAACTGTGCTTTCTTAAATCCAAGGTCACCGCAACAGTCTACCAGAATGTTTTAGAGGACTTCATGATTCCTTCTGCTGAAGATCTGTATGGAGATGCAGATTTCATCTTCCAGCAGGACCTGGCCCCTGCCCATACTGCCAGAGACACCATCAAATTGTGCATAATTTAGAGGAAAATGATGAGTTGGAAGATAAGCAGTGTTGAGGATAAGCGGCTTAGAAAATGGATAGATGGATGGACCTTTGGCAGCAATCACAGCCTCAAGTCTTCTTGGCTATGTCTCTACGAGCTTGGCACACCTATTTTGGGGCATTTTCTCCCATTCTTCTCTGCAGATCCTCTCAAGGTCAGTCAGGTTGGATGATGGAGCATCCATTTTTAGGTCTTTCCAGACATGTTTGATTGGATTCAAGTCCGGCCTCTGGTTGGGCCACTCAAGGACATTCAGAGGCTGCTCCTGACGCCACTCCTTTGTTATCTTGGCTGTGTGCTTTGGGTCATTGTCGTGTTGGAAAGTGAATCGACGCCCTAGTCTGAGTTCCAGAGCACTCTGGAGCAAGTTCTCTTGAAGAATTTCTCTATGTATGGCAGCTGTCATCTTACCCTCTATGGTTTCTGGAGCAGAAAAACAGCCCCACAGCATGGTGCTGCCACCACCATGCTTCACAGTAGGGATGGTGTTAGCCAGGTGATGAGAAGTGCCTCTTCTTCTCCAGATATGACGCTTGCAATTCAGGCCAAAAGGCTCTGTTTCGGTTTCATCAGACCAGAGCATTTTAATTCGGCAGGTCTGAGAATCGTTAAGGTGCCTTTTGGCAAACTCCAAGCGGACAGCCATGTGCCTTTTAGTGAGAAATGGCTTCCGTCTAGCCACTCTACCATAAAGGCCTGATTGGTGGAGTGCGTTCGCAACGGTTGACCTTCTGGATGGTTCTCCTATCTCCGCAAGGTAACACTGGAGCTCTGCCTTAGTGACCAAAGGGTTCTCGTTCACCTCTATGACCAATGCCCTTCTTCCCAGGTTACTCAGCTTGGTCGGACGGCCAGATCTAGAAAGGGTCCTGGTGCTTCCAAACTTCTTCCATTTACGAATAATCGAGACCACAGTGCTTTTCGGGACCTTTAATGCTGCTGAAATTCTTTTGTATCGTTCCCTAGATTTGTCCATTGACACAATCCAGTCTTGGAGGTCTGCAGACAATTCCTTAGATTTCATTGTTTGGTTTCTGCTCTGATATGCAGTGCCAACTATGTGACCTTAAATAGACAGGTGTGTGCCATTCCAAACGATTACTCCAAAAATGTGGTCTGTTACTCCAAAAATGTGGTCCGGTGACATCATAAGAAATTACTTTTTATATTTATTATTGTATATTTATGTTCACAAGAACCAGAGCTTAATATCCTTTTGATATTAAAATATGCTTCTTATGCTCAGGCAACAGATGTTCATCATTAACAAACTGCAGCGTTTGGGAACATGAGGCAAGTCAATAACAAAGACACTTGATTCAGTCACGGTGCATGTCATCTGTAGACCAATTTTCAGCCTTTGTTTTAGTAATGACTAATAAAACAGACAAAACACAAACAAAACTAAAATGCACACGACTAACTATAATATCAAAAAAAGGTGAAATATTTATAAACTGAGCCGTCTGGGGCAATGACGTCACGTGACGTGTTGCACGTTTTCCGCACATAGTCAACTCACGTGTACCCAAGCTGCCAGCGGCGCAAACACAATGGACGGTGACGAAGTATTGGCATACTCAAGCTGGAAATACAGTCACTACTTCGAGTTTCTCTAAAGAGGACAATACTAAGGTTCGTTGTACACTATACGCGCGCACTATGCGTCTGCTCTAAGTTAAATTCGAAGAAGGACAAGGACTTCACTGTGGAGACACGCAGGATGACCTAGACCTCTGCAAGTCTCCTCATGACTCCCACAACGCGACTGGAGCAAGGAATTCATTGATGACTGTTGAACAATGGAACATGGTCACTTCCTCCTCATTAATGGAACATGATCACCCCCGCAGAGGTGATTAAAGACACTGACAGTTGGACTCCTCGTGATGGTGTACCCTGTGGCGGAAGTGGAGAATAAAAGAACATTGAAGAAATCTCACATTTGCACCAAACACAAACCTTCATGAATATTCTAAATGCACACCTTGATTTATGTGTCATTAATGTGTTGATTCTACAGGTCTGACGATAAGACTACTTGAGAAGAACTGTACGTCTGGGTTTTAAGCCAAAATGTACGAAATTATGTTTTATTGAATAATAAGTTGATTTGCCAGAACTAAAGTTGCAACAATCATTTTGTATGCTTGATCTCTGTGTGTGACAGTTTCAAAGCTGGGAATCGTTTATTTGAAAATGCGCTGAGTTTCAACCCGTGCTTAGGGCGCGACTCACACATACTGAATGAAATTTAACATGGAAACCCGAGTCAATGGGTGTGGTCTCCTTCTCCATCTCAGGAGCACAAAAGCCTCGACATCCCTTCGTCTCTCTCTCTCACTCTCTCTCTCTCTCTCTCTCTCTCTCTCTCTCTCTCTCTCTCTCTCTCTCTCTCTCTCTCTCTCTCTCCTTCTCTCTCCCTCCAGTGAGCCTGCTGCTCAGCTCATGCCCTCTCCTTTGGCTCTGGACAAACCGCCCACCCCCATTTTTTATTTATTTTTTGTCACCACGAACGACTCCCTGGTGAGGTGTTCCGGGCACGTCCCACCAGGAGGAGACCCCGGGAACAACCCAGGACACGCTGGAGAGACTACATCCTTCGGCTGGCCTGGGAACGCCTCGGGATTCCCCCGGAAGAGCTGGATGAAGTGGCTGGGGAGAGGGAAGTCTGGGCGTCCCTGCTAAAGCTACTGCCCCCGCGACCCGACCTCGGATAAGCGGTAGAAAATGGATGGATGGATGAATGGATGGATAGTCATTTCAAACTGCTCTAAATTGCTAGAGGACTTTGCATCATTTGCATAATTGTCCCAAGAAAAAAAAAATGCATTCCCATTACCGGTAACCTTTCATTGCTCAGTGACTCTCCTTACTGTGTTTTTATGTTTTTATGTATTATGTAAAAGTATTTTCTGTCAAATGGCTGTCTGTTGTTGTACTAGAGCGGCTGCAACTACCGGAGACAAATTCCTTGTGTGTTTTTAACATACTTGGCAAACAAAGATGATTCTGATTCTGATCTCTTGCAGGTCATGGAACAGGCCTGTAATGACATAGGTGTGGAGGTATGCCAAGTATGGATCCGACATACCAGGAGTTATTTGCCACGTTTCCTAGCCAGGGAGAATGTGGCCTGTGCTGTGGATGAAATCCTGTGGCCTGACCCAGCAGGCCGAGCTGATGCTGTAGATGAATAATTATAGTAGATACTGAATGCACTTTTGTAGTTGTGATTCTTGTCTGTTTTTTTTCACTAGTGCTGTACAGGGTTTTTGTGGTTTTTTTTGTAAAACACAATCCTATCGTTATCCTACTAAGATTATTCCTGTCGCTTTATGATCTGATCAGTGTGTTTTCTTTTTTTCTATGTTGTGTGTTGTGTTGTCTGTTCAGTGGGGTTTTTCATTTTGAATGACTTTTGTGGAAATAGTTTGGTTTCGCAAGAAGAGTCAGGTATTGGTGAATTTAGCTTGAATTTTTGGATTTGTGTTTAAGGTATTGAGGAAATGGGTGGAGGTTTCAAGCAATGTGTTTTAACAATTGAGAAAAATTGTAAAAAAAAAAAATAAATCAATCAGAGGATGAACATCAAATAAATGATATGCCAACAGAGTCGGTATACGTTGGAATACTTATGTGCGAAAATAAAAATGATGTAAAAAAAACAAGTTATTGGATAGCATTGGGGAAATGTAGAAAAAGGAACTGCACATCATATATACTGTAAATGCTCGAACTATTCCATGTCAGGCTACCTCTTCTTTTATTTGATTTCCAAAACTTTAAAAACAATGCGACAAGCAGCATCTCACAGCAGTCCCACTTAACTTCATGCTGTGTCAAGAGGTCTGAATCTAGCCTGCTGTGAGTATGCTTCATTGTGTACTGTATCTACCAACTGGGGCATTTCTTTCTAAACCAATGTTGACATTTTTCTGACTCCGTGCTCACAGTTAACTCCTCCACGATCACAGCAGATTGATGCGTGGTTGCCTTTATTGTAGTGTTATTGATTAGTATGGAGCTCATCAGTGGTGCATAAAATTAACAGTGTTATAGTGGAATGGATTTCTGTTGGCCCTTGACAAGATAACCCATTATTGGATGACTGCTCCTAATTAGTTTTTGTTTATTCAGAAATATAATTAAGCATTGGTTCCAATGACAAGACAATTAGTGGCAAATAGGTGTAGCACTATAGACGGTCACTAATCTTTGCTGCTTAAAGGTGTCGCGATTATGTATGAAATAAGAATTGCGCTTAATTTAGAAGGAAACGATGAGTTGGAAGCGGCGCCTGCGTCACTTCCGGGTTATCGTGATTTTAAATTACAGCGTTATAAATCAAGATATTTGATATATATGAGGGGCACCACGTCATATTTTTACAAGTTTAACTTTAGATGAAATGACAACAAATCTTTTTAATCAGTTTCTTATCAGAAGGTGGCTACACTTTAGAACTTTGAGTTCTAGCCTTTCCAGAGGTTTTGTTCCAAACCCAGTCACACAAAACAATGATGCAAGGGGTGAATTTTATCGAAAATGTAATAATAAAAAGGGGTTTCTACAGGATAAAACACAGACAAACACAAAACAAACAAGGTACAGACGAACATTGGCAAAGGAAGGGATTTGTGACGTGAGATGAGCAGAATGGGCGTGTAGTGAATGCATATAGCTGAGGACTCCTGTTCTCGTTAATTTAAACCCAAATATGCACTAATCTGTACTTTTAGTAGACCACAATGTTGGACTTACATGTCTGGAACACGTTTGAGGCAGGCGAGTCAGGCTCCCGAGTGTTCGGCCGGCCCGGTGCGCACCAGGAACACGTGGATTCGACGGAAAGGAATCCGTCGCCCATGAGTGTTGCTGTTGCCTGTTCCAACTCCCAAGTGGCAGGACTCAACAGGGTGGAGGCGCCTTTGTTGGTGCAATCCTTCGACTGGTGGGGAGTTAATTAACTTAGCGTCCGGGAGAAAACTCGGCATCCTTGGGTCTCCGCTTTGAAGCGCCAGGTAGCTCTGCTCTACACCGCGATCCATCCTTCATGGGCTTCAGGCCACAAATCCCATCCGCTACATCTCAGATGAACGGCTTACTGGGACACAGGTAATGGACGGTTTTGGTGAGGATCCACATGTGCAAATTTGGTGCCAGATACAGATCAGGGTTACTATAGTGATAGGAGACTACCGCGGGAGTACTGATTCGGACGTATGTGTCGCTTTACCAGGTGCCAACATTAATTACGTCTTTTAGGCGATAGATGTTGCGGGAGTCGATAATTGGAAGAGTAACAAGGAAGGCTACTTCTCGGAACTCAGGGTTGACATACAGGACAGTGGAACTCCTGAGAGAAAATGCCAAGTGGGCTTGGAGAGGGCTAATGGGGCTTGCTAGAGCTTTAGACAGGATGCTTTCAATCAAGCTCAGGGGAACCAAGTATGGAGGGATTCTACCCATTGCTAAGTTGTCTCTGGACGAAGAGATATAAGTAGACATAAGTAGGCCCCCTACAAAACTCTTTGAACGTCTAGGGATTCCGGACTGGGCTTCCCGCGGTTGTATCTTGATAGTACTAAGGCTACACGCGTCACCGGTGGGGGCGCTGTGGATACCTGTTATTTCGGTCGTTATGTTTTTAGTTTGCGGCGGAGCAACGTGTTCGGTTTCACCAGTGTCTCGGTCGGGCGTTTGCATTGGCAGACATGGTGCAGTCCTTGGAGTGGCAAGGATGCTGTCACGGAGGTTGGACCTGCTTGACCGGTCCGGTCACAGTGTGTGGACCATCCTCCGTTTTGTGCATGGTGCATCGTGGGCGGAGTCTTGTGTGACCCCCCTTTCGCACCGTGAGGCCACGAATGGCGGTGAAGTGCGCTTCAAGGAGGCGCAATAACCAAAGTCCACGAAAATGCGAAAGCGCAGGTGCAAAGTTAAGGAGAAGCAGAAGTCAAGCTTGCACAGCGCGCAGGAAGGAAGAAGAGAAGGAGCACCGGTCACGGCGAGCCACAGAAAGATCAAAAGAAAGGCAGGCAACTTCGCCATCACGAACAATGTGGAACAGAAGAGGAAGGCTGGGAACCAGCACAGAAGGAGGCTCATATCACCAGTGTATCCTGCAGGTGAACTAGAAGAGTCATGGCCTGAGGGAGAAGTGTGTGGGTAGGGTGGGTAAAACGGCATGGAGGTGCACTTTGCAAGTTCCAGAGACGAAGTGCACGATGAGTCTGAGGTCTCTAAGGAGAGACAAAACCCACATCACCCACACAGGCCAATTATATATTACTCGTGCACTCACTGTAGTAGTCTCACCACGCTGCACTATTTGCATATCTGTTGTTGACCAATACTGGCCACTCATGCCAGAGTAGCATCTGCTCCATTTGCACAATGACTGAGGAGTATCTGCAACATTTGCACAATCAAGATTGTCCCAGACTATCAGAGAGGTCCTCTCTGACGATGTCATCACTCTCAGTAGGTCCCACTGGAACGAGAACAATGTGTCGCGAAGGAACAGTGAGTTGGACTCCACCAGAACTAGGCAATGGGAAGAGGTCTAGTGGAAGGTGACCAATCACGGGGACCGTGAGATCGAAGTCGTGGAAGTCGGCGCACATCAAGAGGCCAAGCTTAGTGGATTTGGGGATGTGAATGTCGTTTCGTGTGTAGTTGTGAATCAGCAGCACGGTTGTTCGGGATGTCTAGGAGGGGTGTGGCATGCAGCGACAAACCCAGGTCGTTAAACTCCGGCGAAGGCAGAAAGAACGCATGCGGACCGGTTACGACTTGGTTAGCGCACGCGACCAGTCGAATAGGGAAGTTGATAGTTGACGCTTTTACTATAAATTCGTCTTCGCTCAAAACTTCGCAAGCGTCGGGGATGGGGATCGATTAGTGGCTCGAACCGGAAGAGCAGGTCTTGGCCGATGAGCAGGGGGACGTTTTCAATAGGAGACACGTAGACTGGGTGTACTAATGTCATGGGGCCAATTGTCCAGTGGAGCATAGTTACGGTGTTTAGCTCGGTATTAGTCACTGAAAATGCACGGATAGTTAGTGCGCAGTGTTGCCGTGGAAGGTCGCGGCCACTGGCTTGTAGCAATGTCAGAAGTTGATTGAACACAGCATGGGACATAACAGTGATGTGTGCTGCGGGGTCAATCAGAGCTTCTTGGACAAGTTCATGCTCCAGCGTAACGGATAAATAGAACATTCGGGACGTACCTTTAGCGGTTAGTTCACCCAAAAGCTGTCGGAATGGCAGAACGTTATTTAGTAGCGTGACGTCACGCGAGTCAGAGGCCTCGGCTGGGTCTAGTCGGACAATTAGGACGGCACGAGAGGGGTTTAGGGATTGTGTTAAAAACTGTTTGGAGTAATGCCTTGGGTTTTTGTAAATAAAGGATATCATCTGGGTCAAGATTGAGTTTGTGTTCTGACACAGGAGTGCAGATACTTGTAATACTCGTGTCTTCCGTATCGCTATTGCCAGTGTTTCGATAAATAGTGTGAATAGCAAGGGTGAGAGTGAGCATCCTTTTGTAGTTCCTCTGTAAAGTGAAACTTCGTGATGTTACCCCATTTGTGGTGTCAGTTGCTTTGGGTGAGTTGTATAACGTTGCGATCCAGTGAACATATAATTCACCAAAGCCAAGTTTGTAGTGCTGCAAAGAGAACAGACCAGGGGCCTCATGTACAAAAGGTGCGTACGCACAAAAACGTGGCGTCCGTTCTTTTTCAGATGTATCAAGAGTGAAATGACCGTGCAAACGTGCAGTCCCTCACGCCAACTGCATGGCTGGCGCATGCACATTTCTGCAGCTTTTGGTGCTTTGGCGACACTTCGAGGTGATGCTGGGAAACGGTTCTCAGAAATCTGCACACCAGAGACACATGAGCAATTAGCACTGATGAACAATTCATGCCCGGCAACATTGGATTTCAACAATGCAATTGATGCAAGGACTGAGAATTCATTTGTTAACCAGTGTATTTAATGAATTACGGATATTTGTGAGGACACCTATTAATTGATCGAGGCGCTCATTTATGCTGCCTATTGCCCTCACAATCGCTTCGTGATTCCAGCACATGCATTGAAAAAGAGTCCTTTGAATTTACTTCATTTGAACATGTGCATCGGTTGCACATGATTAAAATGTGTTTAAATTGACATAATTTACCCCCTTCGCCTAAAAAAAACAAACATGATTTTTTTTGTCAGTGTGTGTGTCCTCTCCTGTGTATTAAAATAATAAATTGAGTAATCAAAAAAGAGTCAAAGTTTTTGATATGCTGATGTGATTCTATTTGAATTCAAAAGATTGATTACAAATACAATACATACAACATTTATGCATGAACCTTTATCTCACAGGGCTGAGTGTAGGTTACTGTATGAACATATTTGTAAAGCGTTCTAAAAATACATGGTATTAACCTTGTGGGGTGATCATAGTGAGCCGTCACCCACGATCGCAGCGATTCTCTCCTCGAATGGGTGAGGCCCGCCGCGCGGTTTCTTCCGCCTTGTCTGACCACTTCTTTTTTAGTTCAGCGTGTGCACGCTATTCTGTCTCCATAGTATTGACAGCCGCACACGCTCCTCTTTCGCGTGTTGTTAACGCCGGAGGACAGCGTGCCAAAGAGGACTTTCTTGCGTGCCTCCACTTCATTGAGCAACTTCACATTCAGAAAATTTATTTTTCTTCATTACCTTGCTAATTTTCCTTTTGATCCTTCTGATCACGCAGAGATCGGCATCTTAGGTGCAGGGTTCATTTAAATATGATTTGCATATTCAAATGTGGGCGTGGACAGGGAGGAGTCGGCTACTCCGACATGTGCGCTCATTTCCACGTTGATTGGAATGTACGAAGGAAATGTGCTTGGATTCATGAGTACGCAGTTTCATACATCTGAATAGTTTTGTGTGTACGACGTTTTCTGAATTTGAGCCTACGCCATGTTTTAGGAGGAAATCCACGCAAGTCTGTACATGAAGCCCCAGTTAACTGTGTCAAAAGATTAGATTATTTTTAGATGATTACGCTGAGACATACCGTAATTTCTCGTGTATAATTTGCATTTTTCCGCCCCCAAAATGTTACAAAATTAATAGTGCGCATTATACATAGTCATAGGGGAAATGAAAAAACTTTCCCATTTTATAAATGTATACCCCCATCTAGAGGTTATGAAAATGCGGTACACGTTCATTTCAATATGCCACCGACACCCTAGAGGTTATGAGAAAGGTGTACACTTACATTCTACTATGCCAGCTCCACCGAGAGGCTATTAAAAGGTGTAGCCTACACTTTCATTCCAATATGACAGGGGTGCATATAACTGCATATATATACTGTTGTGCTCCTAAGTTTACATACCCTGGCAGAATTTGTAAAATATAAATATGACTGAACAACAACCATCATTAATTTCTTTATGGTTATGTTTTGTTTGATGATAATGCTTTTCTGAAATGCTTCACAGTTTAATTTCAATCCTATTAAAATAAAACTAAATGTGTTTCGTCTGGCCCTTCATGTTTTCTTAAAATAATTTTACACATCTTAAAAATTCTGCCCGGGTAATCAAACATATGAGCACAACTGTGTGTTTTCTCATTTACTAAATAAAAGTAGCGCTGTGAATTTCAAAATAAAATAAAAATAAAGTATTATGTGTTCAAATAAAGTGCTTAATTTCAGAATAATTATTTTTAAAAACTAACAAAATACAGATAATACTTCGTTTTGATCATATGGTAGAAGCAAAATCATGCATTGTAAAAATGCATTATACATAGGTAGAAGGGTTAACTTTGGGGGTGCATAGGTAGAAGGGTCAACTTTGGGGGTGCGTATTATACACATGGGTGCGCATTATACACGAGAAATTAGGGTTCTTTATTCCGCCAAGTATGACCAAAAAAAACACACGAGGAATTTGTCTCCTGTAGTTTGAGCTATTCTAGTACGATAAGAGACAGTCAATTGACAGAGAACACTTTTGAGACTTAAAGACATTGAGAAAAACAGTCACTGAGCAATAAAAGGTTGCTAGTAATCTGGTAATGCCGGTACAATTTTTTATTTGATTTTTTGACAATTGTGCAAAAAGAGGCGGCACGGTGGTGACTGGTTAGAGCGTCAGCCTCACAGTTCTGAGGACAAGGGTTCAATCCCCGGCCACGCCTGCGTGGAGTTTGCATGTTCTCTTGCACTATTTTCTCACGCACTTGTTCACAAAGAGGTGAACCTCACCCCATCTTTGTTTGTGAATGACTGAGCAATTCAGGGAAGCTGCTTTTATACCCACGTGTTCCCAATTAGCCTGTTCACCTGTGGGATGTTCCAAACAGGTGTTAGATGAGCATTCCTTTCTCAGTTTTTTTGCCACCTGTCCAGACTTTTTTGGAACATGTAGTAGCCATAAAATTCAAAGGTAATGATTATTTGCTAAAAACAATAAAGTTTATCAGTTTGAACATTAAATATCTTGTCTTTGTAGTGTATTGCTGCGGAAATTCTTGCAGAAATGTTGGAATTTGCTGCTGCATTTTTCTTTCTTGAGAACTTCTACCTCAGTTGTCATCGCTTTCATGGCTGACTGAAGTTCGGCATTGTCTTCTTTTAGCTCTCTGACTTGTTGGTGCGTGAACTCCAAGATGAGCACGATCTCCTGGTGTAATAGATACAGAAGTGATATCTTCTTGTCAATGAAGGAGACGACTTGAATAGGGGTGTCGGGTGAGCTGGGTAGTAGATCTTCAGTGCTAGTGGACGAGTTAGCCTTCCGTCTTTTCAGTGGGTTGTTGTGGTCGTCATGGTAGGATCCGCTAGCTTGCATGAAGCGATCGAAAGATCAGTCGATGAAATTTTCGAGTGGCTTCACAATAGTATCTTGGCATCAGCAGGGATTGTAAAAAAGTAATCAATAATAATCAGCCCCGCAATAAAAGGAACAACAGTGGATGAGGAGGAAATTAAGTCTCGGGGTGGCTAATGTGCTCTTGCAGCATATCCGCCAAATTTTGACTGTCTTTCACGGTGTCAGAGCATGTCGCTGTCTCGCTTTAATGTCCAGTAGTTTTTGTCTTGGAACTCTGCCAGGCAGGCCATTTTTGCTTAGTCTCTTTTTTATGGTGGAGTCATGAACCGACCTTCATCAAGGTGAGGCCTGCAGTTCTTTGGATGTTGTTGTGGGGTCTTTTGTTACTGCTTGGATTAGTCGTCGCTGCGCTCTTAGGGTAATTTTGGTGGGCTGGCCACTCCTGGGAAGGTTGACTACGGTTCTATGTTTTCGCCATTTGTGGATAATGGCTCTCACTGTGGTTCACTGGAGTCCCAAAGCTTGAAAAGTGGCTCTATAACCTTTTCCACACTGATAGATCTCAATTTCTTTCGATCTCGGTATGATGTCTAGATTTGTATGATTTTTTGGTCTACTTCACTTTGTCAGGCACGTCCTATTTCAGTGATTTCTTGATTGAGAACAGGTGTGGCAGTGTCAGGACTGGGTGTGGCTCGAGAAATTGAACTCGGGTATGATAAACCACAGTTAAGTTTTAACGGGGCGGTAGGGCAATCACTATTCCAAACAAGGCCATATAGGTTTGAATTTTTTTTCTCACTTAATAATAAAAACCTTAATTTAAAACCTGCGTTTTCTGTTTACTTGTGTTGTCTTTGACTATAATCTAAATTTGATTGAAGATGGGTAAAAAAAGAAGAGTATACAGCAAATGTCAAAATGATGGCTGACGTCACCAACCGCGGTGAAATCAGCTAAATATTCCCACGATATTGTATACATACAACTTCTCCTCTTTACTTCTCATAGTATGATCGTTCTAGTATCAAGTTGTTGCTTTACTAAAAGTATTTTTTAAAAAACAACCAAGAAAAACATTAAAATCAACATGTTGTGATGATATTCATCCATCCATCCATTTCACTCTGAAGTGGTTGCCAGCCAATTGCAGGGTGCATGTAATCAAACAACCATTCGCACTCACATTCACACCTTCGGGCAATTTAGAGTTGTCAATGAACCTAGCATGCATGTTTTTGGGATGTGGGAGGAAACCGGAGTGCCCGGAGAAACCCCACGCAGGCACAGAGAGAACATGCAAACTCCACACAAGCGGGGCTGGGGATTGAACCCCGGTCCTCAGAACTGTGAGGCAGACGCTCTAACCAGTAGTGCACCGTGCCACGGTGTGACGGTATTCTTTATATAAAACTGGTAAATATCATATTCTTAACTTATAAAATAACCCAATTGCTTGTTAATTCATAGCATATGTATTTCAAAATATCATTCTAATGTTTACAATCTATCAATTCATTTGAAACTCACCCAGGGTCATACGGAGGGCCAATATGTCAACAGGCGCACGACTGAGTGACTTTTCAGCCTTGTACTTTGTGTTCTTGTAATCATCTTCATTTTTCTCGAGGACCGCCCTCAAAGGCGTGTCTGCGCATGTGCACTGTTGATCTATCGCACTAATGTCACAGTATTTAATTATAGTTATTCGCATATTCATTAACAAATTAATGCTTTCGCTACTTTCAATGTACACAATCTCTTGTACATTATTGCTGAGGCAATTATTCAGCTCACTTTACTCCAGTACAATTTTACACTACATTATTTAAACATAACAGAGGAATGAAGTGTGAGTTACTTTACTGCTGCAGCATTTCATCCATCCACTTTGTAAGATATGACAATATTTAATCATTTTTCATGTTCAACAACTTACGAGGTTTGGGGCTTTTTGACAGTTTATGCATATTTCTACACAATTTACAGCACATACCTGACTGCTGCTACATTTAGACCATCAGGGCAGTGATGGGGGTGTTAAGAGCCGAAACTATAATGCAAGCGGGAATGGTCATGCGAGAAGGAGAGCTTGAGGGGATGGAGGTTTGGCTCACCACAATGCTCTCAGGTTGTGGTGAGCCTGGTCTTTTGGCCGGAGGGGACATAAGTAAATAAAGTGACCGGTTTGACCGCAGTAGATACACATACGACGCTGACGCTCCTCTGGATCTAACTGTGTCTTAGCAACTCGCATGGACTATTCAGTGGCTATGGGGAGTGACGGAAAGGCGGAAGACTCTGCGGGAGGCGGGTATGAAGCTGACGGCGCAGACCTCAGAGTGGGAGGGTTTTTGTACGAGCGAACCACCCTCTCTCGTTTACGCTCTCGCAGTCTGTTATCCAGACGGATGGAAAGGCAGATAAGATCCTCGAGAGAGGAGGGCTCGTCCCGGACCGCTAGCTCATCCTTGTGCTGCTCGGAAAGGCCATTGGAAAAAATCCCCCGAAGTGCCACATCATCCCACCCACATTCACCCACCAGTATCCGGAACTCGATGGAATATTCCGCTGCAGAATTAACGCCCTGCGTTGAGTGTGAGGAAACGATGGGTGGCTTCTTTGCCCTGAACGGGGTGATCAAACACTTTACGAAAAGGAATTGAATGAGTGGCGTACCGAGGAGGAGTTTAGCCATAAGGAAGTGGACCATTTAGCTGCTTTGCCGCGGAGGAGGTTAGTGACATACGCTACTTTGTATTGTTCGGTGTGATAACTGTATGGTTGAAGTTTGAAAACGAGTGAGCAATTGAGTAGAAACTGGCTACATGCACCTAGGTCCCCGGCCGGAGTAGGGCTTGGGCAGCGGAACATGAGGTTCTTTATACAGGTGGCATGGTGACACTGAGGCTGAGGGCTCGGAAGGCGTACTTGCAGGTGGATGGTTAGCTAGCATTGTTGAAGAAAGGAGGGACACCTGTTGTGTGAGGGAGTGTAGGGATTCTGTGAGTTCTTGGAGAGTCTTTTCTTGTTTTCCTATGTGGGCTCCTTGGAGAGTGAGTGCGTTCCTCAGCGCCTCCGGAGTTGCTGGGTCCATCAGAATCAGAATCATCTTTATTTGCCAAGTATGTCCAAAAACACACAAGGAATTTGTCTCCGGTAGTTGGAGCCGCTCTAGTACGACAACAGTCAGTCAACTGACAGAAAACACTTTGGAGACAGAAAGACATTGACAAAAAAAAACAGTCACTGAGCAGTAAAGGGTTGCTAGTTATCTGGTAATGCCGGTACATTTTATTTTATTTTATTTTATTTTTTTGACAATTGTGCAAAAAGATGCAGAGTCCTCTAGCACTTAGAGCAGTTCGGATGACTAATATTGCAATAGTCCGGTGCAATGACCATTGTGCAAAGGGCACCAAGACTTCAAGGAGTGTATGGTGTTTAAAGTGACGAGTAGTGCGATAATCTGGGACAATGTTGGTTGTGCAAATGTTGCAGATACTCCTCAGTCAGTGTGCAAATGGGGCAGATGCTACTCTGGCATGAGTGGCCAGTATATGCAAATAGTGCAGCATGGCGAGACAACTACAGTGAGTGCACGAGTAATACATAATTGGCCCCACAGAAATGTGACAACGAACTCAAGTCAAAAAATTGCCAGCATGTTGTAATGGAATTGTAGGTTAGCTGTTTAAGAAGTTGATCACAGGAGGGAAGAAGCTGTTGAAATGCTAGTTCTGCTAGTTCTAGTTTGCATTGTTTGGTAGCGCCTACCTGAGGGAAGGAGCTGGAAGAGCTGGTGACTGGGGTGCGGAGGGTCCGAGAGGATTTTGCACGCTCTTGTCTTAGTTCTGGCAGGGGGGTACCGACAATTCCTTCAGCAGTTTTGATTGTCCGTTGCAGTCGGAGTCCTTTTTTGTAGCAGCACCAAACCAGACTGTGATGGAAGGACTGATTCGACACAGGACTGATTCGATGACCGCTGTGTAGAACTGTCTCAGCAGCTGCGGTGGCAGGCTGTGCTTTCTCAGAAGCCGCAGGAAGTACATCCTCTGCTGGGCCTTTTTGAGGACGGAGTTGATGTTGGTCACCCACTTCAGGTCCTGAGAGACTGTAATTCCCAGGAACTTGAAGGTCTCGACAGTTGACACAAGGCTGCTGGACAAACGTGAGGGGCAGCTGTGGCGAAGGATGCCTCCTGAAGTCCACGATCATCTCTACAGTCTTGAGCGTATTCAGCTCCAGGTTGTGTCGGCCGCACCACAGCTCCAGCCGCTCCGCTTCCTGTCAATATGCAGACTCGTCACCGTCCTTGATGAGGCCGATGACAGTGGTGTCATCTGCAAACTCCTGAAGTTTGCAGAGAGAACAACCTCCCTCGTGGGGGTGTGGTTCCAGGCAGCAAGTCAACAGCACAGTCATAAGGTCTGTGGGGTGGAAGGGATTTGGCCTTGGACTTGGAAAAAACATCTTTAATATCCTGATAACAGGTGGGCACTTGAGATAAATCAGGATCCCCAGATGGGGTCTGTGGAGTGTCCTTAGAAACATGACCCTGAACATCACATGGCGGCTTGAAACAGTTCCGGGCGCAATTGCTGCCCCATGACATAACCTGCCCAGAGGACCAGTCAATGTGGGGGTTATGTAATTTCAACCATGGGTTCCCTAAGATAACGTCATGATTCATGGCGTCAAAAACATGAAAACTAATACGTTCCGAGTGAGAATCAGGTAATGTCAATGTGAGTGTTTGGGTGCGGTGAGTGATCTTGCCCATAAAACTGCCGTCTGCAGCATAGGTGTTGCGGTGGCGTTTTATTCCAAAGGTTCTTAGGTGCATACGTCTAACCAGGATGGAGTTGAGTAAGTTTGCATCAGAACCAGAGTCAATTAATACAGGTGTATGAATTTCTTGATCAGGAGAGCATAGTGTCACTTTAGGAAGAACCCGTGTAGGGTCTTCCTTAATGAAATTCAGACTCACCTCTCCTGTGCGCTGGCTACCGGCACCGGCAACTTTGACGTGACAGTTGCTCACGGAGTGACCCAACTGTCCGTAGTAGAAGCACCGCCCCTCCCTCAGCCGGCGTTGAAGTTCCTCAGGGGAGAGACGGAACCTGCCCCGTTGCATGGGTTCATCCGTGGGGACGCTAGCCAGTGGGTTGAGACCGGAACCAGGGGATCTGCCTTGGTTTGGCTGGTCACCGAGGCTCGTCCTCCAAGTGCGTGTTGACGCAGCCCTCCGCCGATCTCCATCTAGCTCGCGATCCAAAAGCCTCGTCGATTTTTACGGCGAGAGCAATGAGAGTGTCCAAGTCGGTCGGCAGGTCTAGCGGGACTAAATGATCCTTGACGGCGGGGCATAGTCCTTGAAAAAAGGCATCGAGTAGCGCCCGATTATTCCAATGACTCTCACCTGCTAGAATGCGAAACTCAATCGCGTAATCTGACACCCGGCGCTTGCTTTGTTGTAAGGTGACAAGGGAGCGAGCTGCCTCACGATCAGGAGTGGAAAATTGAAAAATTTGCTCCATAGTCTTTACGAAAAAAGCCCATGAATGACACGCGGCGGAATTGCGGCTCCATTCAGCAGTAGCCCACGCCTCCGCACGACCAGTCAGGTGGGAAATGACGAATGCGATTTTTGCCCGCTCGGTGGGGAATGCAGCTGCCTGCAGCTCAAAGTGGAGTTCGCACTGCGTGATGAACGGCTTAATGTTCCCAGAATTTCCAGAGATTTTCGGTCGAGAGAGCTGTGGGCAGACAGCAGCGGAGGTGGCAGGTGGCTGCATGGTGACTACTTCCCATGGAAGTACCGTGGCGGTACTGGGTGTGGTGCCAACTGGTTCCTTCTCTTGAAAAAAATTCATAAGAAGTTCAAACTGCGAGGCCACCTGTCTCATCATATTGTCCTGATAACTTGACAGTCCCTCTAGATGAAGGTGGAGGGCAGCAATCTGCTCATCCTGCTTCGTGAGGCGTTGACCCTGCGCTTGAAGGGCTTTGCGCACCGGGTCTGAGTCTGCTGGGTCCATGTTATGGCCAGTTCGTTCTGTTATGAACGGAACAGCGGATAGGACCCAAAAATGCACGACTCCAAAACAGATGGACAGTTTCCAAAAAGAGAGGTTTAATAGACGGGCATAGGTCGGTACACAGGCAGGCAATCCAAGAAAGGCAACAGTATCCAAAAACATGAGGCAAAGAGGCAAGGTCGATAATCGGAACAGGGTCAAGCCTTACTGTGAGTCTATGATGTGGAAACAAGGAATGCTGGAAACCGACAACAAGGTACAACGAACTGGCAACGAGAGGGAATGAGACACGAGGTTAAATACAATAGGTAATTAGGGTGAACGAGGCACAGGTGGTGAAGATGCTCACAGGAGCAGGTGTGTGTGAAACAGGGAACACACACACACAATCATGGAACCCACCTGTTCCCAATTAGCCTGTTCACCTGTGTGATGTTCCAAACAGGTGTTTGATGAGCATTCCTTTTTTTGCCACCTGTCCCAGCTTTTTTGGAACGTGTTGCAGCCATAAAATTCTAAGTTCATGATTATTTGCGGCAGCACGGTGATCGACTGGTTAGAGCGTCTGCCTCACAGTTCTGAGGACCGGGGTTCAATCCCTGGCCCCGCCTGTGTGGAGTTTGCATGTTCTCCCCGTGCCTGGGTGGGTTTTCTCCGGGCAATCCGGTTTCCTCCCACATCCCAAAAACATGCGTGGTAGGTTCATTGGATTGGATTGAATGTGAGTGCAAATGGTACGTTTGTTTGTGTGTGTCCTGCGATTGGCTGGCACCCAGTTCAGGGTGTACCCCGCCTCCTGCCCGAAGATAGCGGGGATAAGCTCCAGCACTCCCGCAACCCTAGTGAGGAGAAGCGGCTCAGAAAATGGATGGATGGATGTATTCTGTTTTTATTTATGTTTAACACAATGTCCCAACTTCATTGGAATTAGGGTTGTACAAGAGATTGTGTACATTGAAAGTAGCGAAAGCATCACTCGTAATTTGTTAATGAATATGCGAATAACTATAATTAAATACTGTGACATTAGTCCGATAGATCAATAGTGCACATGCGCAGACACTCCTTTGAGCGCGGTCCTCAAGAAATTTAGGATGTATTTGCTATGGATTATAAGAACACAAAGTACAAGGCTGAAAAGTCACTCAGTCGTGCGCCTGTTGACATATTGGCCCTCCGTATGACCCTGGATGAGATTTATATGAATTGATAGATTGTAAACATTAGAATGATATTTTGAAATACATATGCTATGAATGAACAAGCAATTGGGTGATTTTTCAAAGAATATGATCTTTACCAGTTTTATATGAAGAATACCATCACAACATGTTGATGTTCATGTTTTTCTTGGTTGTTGTTGTTTGTTTTTTTTCACACTTTTAGTAAAGATTTTCCATTGGGTTGAGATCTGGAGACTGGCTAGGCCACTCCAGGACGTTGAAATGCTTCTTACGACGCCACTCCTTCGTTGACCGGGCGGTGTGTTTGGGATCATTGTCATGCTGAAAAACCCAGCCATGTTTCATCTTCAATGACCTGGTCACTTTGCAGAAAAACAGCCCCAAAGCATGATGTTTCCACCGCCATGCTTCACAGTAGGTATGGTGTTCTTTGGATGCAACTCAGCATTATTTCGCCTCCAAACACGACAAGTTGAGTTTTTACCAAAAAGTTCTATTTTGGTTTCATCTGACCATATGACATTCTCCCAATCCTCTTCTGGCTTATCCAAATACTCTCTAGCAAACTTCAGACGGGCCTGGACATGTACTGGCTTAAGCAGTGAAACACGTCTGGGACTGCAGGATTTGAGTCCCTGGCGGTGTAGTGTGTTACTGACCGTAGCCTTTGTTACTTTTGTACCAGCTCTCTGCAGGTCATTTACTAGGTCCCCCTGTGTGGTTCTGGGATTTTTGCTCATTGTTATTGTGATCATTTTGAACCCACGTGAGATCTTATGTGGAGCCCCAGATCGAGGGAGATTATCAGTGGTCTTGTATGTCTTCCATTTTCTAATAATTGCTCCCACAGATTTCTTTCTTTGATTGCTTACCTATTGCAGATTCAGTCTTCCCAGCCTGGTGCAAGTCTACAATTTTGTTTCTGCTGTCCTTTGACAGCTCGTTGGTCTTGGCCATAGTGGAGTTTAGAGTGTGACTGTTTGAGGTTGTGGACAGGTATCTTTTATACTGATAACGAGTTCAAACAGGTGCCATTAATACAGGTAACAAGTGGAGGACAGAGGAGGCTCTTAAAGAAGAGGTTTCAGGTCTGTGAGAGCCAGAAATCTTGCTTGTTTGTAGGTGACCAAATACTTATTTTGCACCATAATTTGCACATAAATTCTTTAAAAATAAGACTTTCTGGATTCCCCCCCCCCCCTCATTTTGTCTCTCACAGATGAGGTATACCAATGATGGAAATTACAGGACTCTCTTATCTTTTTAAGTGGGAGGGAGAACTTGCACAATTTGTGGCTGACAAAGTATGTTTTTGCCCCACTGTACATACCCCATAATGCCACAGGACAAAGTCTAGAACCATGAGGCTCAAAAACAGATTCTACCACCAAGCTGCCCCCCACCCCCATAGTAAGAACTAATGACACCCCCCGCCTTTACACGTAAGTGCAACATAATGAACAAGAACTACAATATTACCTGATCAAAATCTGCAATAGTAAATAATTGCACCATATCATAACATGGTCATTCTCCCAAATGTGAACGATTGTTTGTTCTGTAAATAAGTAACTCTAAAATGACCACACCAGCCTGAAGACCAGGTCCGCACGCGAGCTTTCAAATCTTTTTTTTTTAAACTTCTCTCCCTGCTCTTCCGCTTTATTGTGTCGTCCATGCACTAACGGCTGACAACGAGGCACTCTAAACCAGCCACACCAACATGAAGCTCCAGTCAACACGCTGGCTGTCATGTCAGACTTTTCCCCCTCCCCTTTCCCCTCTTCGCTCGTTCGTCTTTCTCACCGTGGCATGCGCGCACCCACGGCCGACAAGAAGGCGCTCAAAAGCGATCTCACCAGCACAAAAGGCCCGGTCCACATGCTAGGTGTTAAGTCGAGATTTTATTACTTTTTTAAAATCTCCCACTCTCTTCCCCTCCTCGCACTTCCGCCTTTTTCACCATGACGTGCGCACACTCACGGCCAACAACGAGGCGCTGTAAAGTGGCTACGCCAGCGGACTATCAGAAAGCAAAATGCATGTTTGGGGTTTATGCATCGCGAGCTCGCTAACTGCATGTCGCAATTGCGCTGGATAACTGCTGAATTAAACAAAAGCGCTCATGTTCTTACATAGTGGAGGGGGAGGTGACTCGTGCCAGACGCCCAAGTCTGTCACTTGTAGCTGTTTTAGCCACGCCACCTAAAAAAAAAAAACTCAGGAAAACTGCAACGGTGGAAAACAATTTAACGCTATATCCCCACAATTGAGTACTACATAGTTCTTTGTTTTTGCACGTTTTCAGCAATCATCTTTAAATATATATATATATATATATATATATATATATATATATATATATATATATATATGTATACAGTAATCCCCGTTCATTGCTGGGGTTAGGTTCTAGACCCCATCGCGATACGTGAAAATCCACGATATAGAAATATCTAGGTTTTACACGATCAGGATTTTTGGGCCCGATCACCCATCAGCGAGTTGAAAAAAAACGATAACCGATCACCGATCCAATCACAGGATGGAGGAATGTGTCTATTTAAATGACCTGTTCATTTCCTGTACATACTTGTGTACTTAATTGCACAAAAAGTTACATGTACAATAAATAATGTATCTTTGTTCATCTATTTATGCCAGTGAGGAATATTGACAGAACAGAACAAATGATAAATGGTCTTCTATTAGATGGCAAGAAGTACAACCCCAATTCCAATGAAGTTGGAACATTGTGTTAAACATAAATAAAAACAGAATAGCCAGCCAGCCAGCCATAAAATTCTAAGTTAATGATTATTTGCTAAAAACAATAAAGTTTATCAGTTTGAACATTAAATGTCTTTGTAGTGTATTCAATTAAATATAGGTTGAACATGATTTGCAAATCATTGTATTCTGTTTTTTTGTTTTTGTTTAACACAACGGCCCAACTTCATTGGAATTGAGTTTGTACAGACAGTAATTAATGCATCCACTTTTGTGACATTTTTGTTTGTTGGTGTTCCGTGAGATTTTTCAATTGTAAAATATGTTCCTCCATAAATTGGCTCCATAAAGGTTGGAAATCACTACTATGTCAGATCATGTATTCTAATCAGTCAGGTCAAACCAACATTACAACATGACAGAAATAATGGGTGCTAACTTACTGTCATTAAATTACTTCACCCACACCGAAACATTAGAGGATGATTCGACAGAACGGCGGCATGTTTACGTACAACCGTTCGTGCTACCACTAGTTTGCTAGCCTACATAACGTTTTGTTGCCTGCTTGCGAGCCGTATCGTATTCAAAGTACGGGAACATACCTCAAGCGAGCCTTAAACGAACGTCCTCTCCTGTCCTGAGAACCGGTGACCACCAACACACATTTCCCCCCATTTTGTCCCTATAATATAGTCGGCGCGTGCCATTCTTATTGTCGTCGCCACAGTAATGAGTGTATCCGGTCGCATTTGCGTTGACAAGATAAAGCCCAATGATCGTAAAAAACGGGATGCGTTGGTATCGGAATACGAGATTTTATTGCACTAGTCTGACATAGTGCAATCGTGAAAGAGCAAATTTGTCTTGTAGTCTGATCCAAGCATTACGTGTTGTCTGTCTCAGACGTGTTGTCTGTTCCACACCGCCGACATGTTTTTTTTTTTTTAAATAACTTTATTGGCCGTCAGATATTTCCAATACTACGTCAAAAGATGCGCGACAAGGCTAAAAATAAACTAGCTTTTGGATTCAAATATACTGTCCATGATGGCGAAGCGGAGTAAATGTCTTTTGCGCAGCTGATCAATGACGTCATTGATCGGATCAGCGAATTATGACATTAAAGCCGATCAGCATAAAATGGTACATATCGGCCGATACTGATCAGCCCGATAACATTGGTGTAAAGTCTCGGCATATTGTTGTAGCATTTATGGCACTTAATTTTTTTAGGTCTATAAATGCACTTTTTAAGCAATAAAAACAATTTAAACACAAGATATTGAAAGAGTAAGGGCAATGAATAAAACAAATATTGTACAAACAGTATTTAAAAAATAGTAACAACTGTAAAGCACTTACCAAAATAGCAGGACCGCGATAATTTAACCACCATATAGCGTGGGTTTACTGTTTTGAAACAAATCTCTGAATTCACTTCACAGGGTCTTTAATGGAACATTAGTTTTACAGCATGACAACATCAAAATATGAATGTGGTTTAATAACTGGGGATTCCTGGATTAAATTAACAAAATATTTGTGTGTGCGGTACCATTAAGGGCTCAAATTGGATGCCAATAATACTTTATTTCTGCATGGTGTGGGAGTGCACAAATAATCTGTTTAAATTAAATTTCTCAAGTAGCCCCCATTATATGGTATTTAGTGTAGTTACACAATAAACCATGTTAATCCTCACTTATTTCGAGTGAGCGACTCCGACATATGATTTTGGAACACTGGCAATCCATAGGGGTCTAATTAACAATGGCACAAACTAAGTATTTTCGAGCTCATGGGGCTTGTTAGATGGTCAACAAATGTGTTCTTTCTGAAATGAAATCACTATTTCAAAAGGACAATAAATGGTCAAATGTTTATGTTGTCAGTTGTCATCCTTGGCTGTTGATTCATGTCACTTAATGACATAAAAAGGGACTAAGTTGTTGTTTTTTTAAAAAAGGCAGAAAAAAACAATTTCTTTCAGTTTCTTTAGAATAAAAAAGGGCCCTAGAAAATGGGCATTGAAGCAAAAGTCCAGTAAAACGTGGCTCAGTCTAGTGAAATAATATCAGATATCTTGTCAGTTCCTCTTCCTCCTCCTGTGACGCCCCGGGTCTCATGGACGGAGCCAGCTGTGTGCGAGTTGGTTTCGTACCGGCTAGTGGACGATGAAACCAGGGCGGAGCTAGTGCTAGCTGAAGTGACACTCTGCATGGTACTTGTCAGATTTTCCAGAAACATCTGAGGCCTGTAATGCTGAAAAAGAGGAACAACTTGAAAATGAAACCTGCAAGCAGAAGTGAAAGGACCCGAGCAAGAACATGCGAAAGTTGTGAGACAGGCGGTACACAGGGGCGTCAATGCGAATATAGAATACATATCCCATTATGTTCCTAAACAAAAGGCGCTAGACTAATTCTGGCTGGCTAAACGCGACTGACTACAGCAGACCTAAACTGAAAACAATAAAACAATGGTATTTGGGGATACACCGCCAGATACGCGATATTAGGATTCCTACATAGTTTCTAGGCAGGACACGTCCCACTGCAACATGATTGGCTCCTATGTCATGGGAAGGGATGGCTACGCAGATGTAACGAATTGACTATCCCAAACGTATCACATTTGTACGAAACGAAAACAAAGAAGTTTGTTATGGTTAGGTTTAGGGCTAGGGTTGGGGTTGGGGCTTAAGGTGGTTTACGATGGGTTAAGGTTAGGATTATGGTTAGGGTTAGTGGGAAACATTAACGTCGCCACACTTAAGTCACACCCTTTTCCCGTCTGGACGCAGTAGGGCGTGTTCTACAGGGATACAACAGCCAATCATAGTATAGCGGCACGTATCCTGGAGCCAATAATATTGGAGCAGGGCGTGTCCTGCCTAGAAACTATGGGGGGAGAAAATTTTTTTTAAAATATGTGGGAATTCTAATAACGTGCCAGATACTCCCAAATTTTCTTGAAAACATTTTAATTCAGCGGATCTGACTACCTCGTAGCGGAGTAGCCACATTCAAAGGGTCAGACTAAAACTCAAACTACCATCAGCGGAATTGTGGAATGCCTTTTCTCATCGGTATGCATGTTTGGTGGGGTTGTCTTTCTTCAGGTAATTTAGCAAAACATAACTGCTAGCTAATGTTCAGTCTAGTTTATGTTTAGGCAATGCAAATGCTAACTAACGCTTGCCGAGCTGTAAAAAAACCAAAAAACAATAACAACACAATGGCAGCCTAGGCGAACGTAACAGCAGTAAGTGCTGCCCTCAAGAACCAGACCCAAATCGAATCAGTATAAAAAATAACTGATAAGCTCTTCCATTCATTCACCTCTACTCACGTTCGGCACACCACAGTTATACCCATTCACTTAGCACCAACATATGCAATTAAAGGACAGGACGTCCATTACACATAAGAATAAAATGCATTTTGTTAAAAAAGCACTGGTCCATAATTGCACGTCCATATTACACAGAGTGGGAATGAAGTGCTCACATAAATACAACCCCAATTCCAATGAAGTTGGGACGTTGTGTTAAACATAAACAAAAACAGAATACAATGATTTGCAAATCATCTTCAACCTATATTTAATTGAATGCACTACAAAGACAAGGTATTTAATGTTCAAACTGATAAACTTTATTGTTTTTAGCAAATAATCATGAACTTAGAATTTTATGGCTGCAACATATTACAAAAAAGACAGAAAATTGAGGAATGCTCATCAAACACCTGTTTGGAACATCGCACAGGTGAACAGGCTACTTGGGAACACGTGGGTAGAAAAGGAGCTTCCCTGAATTGCTCAGTCATTCACAAGCAAAGATGGGGCGAGGTTCACCTCTTTGTGAACAAGTGCGTGAGAACAGTTTAAGGACAATGTTCCTCAACGTATAATTGCAAGGAATTTAGGGATTTCATCATCTACGGTCCATAATATCATCAAAAGGTTCAGAGAATCTGGCGAAATCATTGCATGTAAGCGGCAAGGCCGAAAACCAACATTGAATGCCTGTGACCTTCGATCCCTCATGCGGCACTGCATCAAAAACCGACATCAATGTGTAAAGGATATCACCACATGGGCTCAGGAACACTTCAGAAAACCAATGTCAGTAAATACAGTTCAGCACTACTTGCGTAAGTGCAACTTGAAACTCTACTATGGAAAGCAAAAGCCATTTATCAACAACACCCAGAAACTCCGCCGGCTTCTCTGGGCCCGAGCTCATCTAAGATGGACTGATGCAAAGTGGAAACGTGTTCTGTGGTCCGACGAGTCCACATTTCAAATTGGCGCATTATGAAGCGTAAAATACGACAATGAAGACTGTTGAACAGCTGAAGCTGTACATCAAGCAAGAATGGGAAAGAATTCCACCTACAAAGCTTCAACAATTAGTTTCCTCAGTTCCCAAATGTTTTTTGAATGTTGTTAAAAGAAAAGGTGATGTGACACAATGGTAAACATGACCCTGTCCCAGCTTTTTTGGAACGTGTTGCAGCCATAAAATTCCAAGTTCACGATTATTTACTAAAAACAATAAAGTTTATCAGTTTGAACATTAAATATCGTGTCTTTGTAGTGTATTCAATTAAATATAGGTTGAGCATGATTTGCAAATCATCGTATTATGTTTTTATTTATGTTTAACACAACATCCCAAATTCATTGGGATTGGGGTTGTACAATTATTACACCAACGCTGCAGTGTTTCATTTTGAAGTTCAGTATGGAAATGGCCTAGGGATAGAAGTTGTTCATAAATCCGGTAGTGCGTGTTTTGATGAACCTGTAGCGTTTTCCAGAGGGCAACAGATGAAATACAGTGGGTACGGAAAGTATTCAGACCCCCTTACATTTTTCAATCTTTGTTATAGTGCAGCCTTTTGCTAAAATCATTTCAGTGCATTTATTTCCTCATTAATGTACACACAGCACCCCATATTGACAGAAGAAAATGGAATTGTTGAAATTTTTACAGATTTATTAAAAAAGGAACACTGAAATATCACACAGCCATAAGTATTCAGACCCTTTGCTCAGTATTTAGTAGAAGCACCATTTTGAGCTAATACAGCCATGAGTCTTTTTGGGAAAGATGAGGTCTTTCCAGAGATGCAACAAGTTTTTCACACCTGGATTTGGGGATCCTCTGCCATTCCTCCTTGCAGATCCTCTCCAGTTCTGTCAGGTTGGATGGTGAACGTTGGTGGACGGCCATTATCAGGTCTCTCAAGAGATGCTCGATTGGGTTTAAGTCGGGGCTCTGGCTGGGCCATTCAAGAACAGTCAGGGAGTTGTTCTGAAGCCACTTTTTCGTTATTTTTGCTGTGTGCTCAGGGTCATTGTCTTGTTGGAAGGTGAACCTTCAGCCCAGTCTGAGGTCCTGAGTACTCTGGAGAAAGTTTTCACCCAGGGTATCCCTGTACTGGGCCGGATTCACCTTTCCTTCGATTGCAACCAGTCCCTGCAGCTGAAAAACACCCCCACAGCATGATGCTGCCACCACCACGCTTCACTGTTGGGACTGTATGGACAGCTGATGAGCAGTGCCTGGTTTTCTCCACACTCCACTTAGAATTAGGGCCAAAAAGTTTCATCTTGGTCTCATCAGACCAGAGAATCTTCTTTTTCACCGTCTTGGTTCAGGTGTTTTTTTTTAGCAAACTCCATGTGGGCTTTCATGTGTCTTGCACTGAGGAGAGGGTTCCGTCAAGCCACTCTGCCATAAAGCACCCAATTGTAGGCGGCTGCAGTGATGGTTGACTTTCTAAAACTTTCTCCTATCTCCCGACTGCATCTCTGGAGCTTAGCCATAGTGATCTTTGGGTTCTTCTTTACCTCTCTCACCAAGGCCCTTCTCCCCCGATTGCTCAGTTTGGCCGGACGGCCAGCTCTTGGAAGGGTTCTGATCGTCCCAAACATCTTCCATTTCAGGATTATGGAAGCCACCGTGCTCTTAGGAACCTTAGGAAGTCCAGGAGCAATATTTCTGTAACCTTGGCCAGGTCTGTCCCTTGCCACAATTCTGTCTATGAGCACTTCAGGCAGTTCCTTTGACCTCATGATTCTCATTTGCTCTGACATGCACTGTGAGCTGTAAGGTCTTATATAGACAGGTGTGTGGCTTTCCTCATCAAGTCCAATCAGTATAATCAAACACAGCTGGACTCCAATGAAGTTGTAGAACCATTGTAAGGACGATCAGAAGAAATGGACAGCACCCGAGTTAAATATATGAGTGTCAGGCAAAGGGTCTGAATACTTATAGCTGTGTGATATTTCAGTTATTCTTTATTAATAAATCTGCAAAAATGTCAACAATTCCATTTTTTGGGGGTCAATATGGGGTGCTGTCTTGTACATTAATGAGGAAAAGTAATTAACAAATAATTTTAGCAAATGGCTGCAATATAACAAAGAGTGAACATTTTAAGGGGGTCTGAATACTTTCCGTACCCACTGTACGTGATGGGCAGGGTGGAACGAGTCCTTTAGGATGTCTTTTTCACCATCAACACTGTGTATAGCGGGGATGGGGCGCTGCTGACCTCGACTCGGGACGTTGTGAGTGGGTGGTCTTCAAAGATGCCCTCAAATTCCACCGACACGCCTTCCCATGAGGAAGCAGAGTCTGGGGTCTCTGAGGCGGGCTCTCCTATCTCTGGGGTTGAGGTCACCGAGGTGGTTAAAAAGCATGATGAGATTCGCCCTGAGTTCCTAAAGGGTCTGGATGTTGTAGGGCTGTCCTGGTTGACACGCCTCTGCAACATCGCGTGGGCATCGGGGACAGTGCCTCTGGATTGGCAGACTGCGGTGGTGGCCCCCCTTTTTAAAAAGGGGGACCGGAGGGTGTATTCACACTCCTCAACCTCCCTGGTAAGGTCTATTCAGGGGTGCTGGAGAGGAGGGGCCGTCGGGAAGTCGAATTTCAGATTCAGGAGGAGCAGTGTGTTTTTTTTCCTGGCTCTTCACCCTCGGCAGGGTCCTCGAGGGTGCATGGGAGTTCGCCCAACTAGCTTACATGGGTTTTGTGGACTTGGAGAAGACATTCGACTGTGTGCCTTGGGGAGTCCTGTATGGGGTACTGAACCCCCTGATACGGGCTGTTCGGTCCCTGTACGACTGGTGTCAGAGTTTGGTCCGCATTGCCGGCAGTAAGTCGGATTCGTTTCCAGTGAGGGTTGGACTCTGCCATGGTTGACCCTTTCGTCACCGATTCTGTTCATAACTTTCATGGAAAGAATTTCTAAGCGGCGAGGCGTTGAGGGGGTCCGGTTTGGTGGCCTCAGTATTGCATCTCTGCTTTTCGCAGATGATGTGGTTCTGTTGGCTTCATTAAGCTGTGATCTCCAACTCTCACTGGAGTGGTTCGCAGCCTAGTGTGAAGCGGCTGGGATGAAAATTAGCACCTCCAAATCAGAGACCATGGTCCTCAGTGGAAAAGGGTGGAGTGCCCTCTCCAAGTCGGGGATGAGATCCTGCCCCAAGTGGAGGAGTTCAAATATATATATCTCTATTTACCCAATGATCTACGTTCCTACCCTTACCTATGGTCACGAGCTGTGGGTTGTGACTGAAAGAACAAGATCCCGGATACAAGTGGCCAAAATGAGTTTCCTCCGCAGGGTGTCCGGGCTCTCCCTTAGAGATAGGGTGAGAAGCTCTTTTATCTGGGATGGGCTCAGAGTAGAGCCGCTGCTCCTCCGCATCGAGAGGAGCCAGATGAGGTGACTGAGGTCTGTTTGGATGCCTCCCGGACGCCTCCGTGGTGAGGTGTTCCGGGCACAGTGGCTGGGGAGAGGGAAGTCTGGGCTTCCCTACTAAAGCTACTGCCCCCGCGACCCGACCTCGGATAAGCAGAAGAAATTGGATGGATGGATGGCACTCTCTTTAGTCTCGCAGGTAAGGATTCAGGATTTCTGGAGAGGTCAGCTGGGCAGTTGAATCTCAGATTCAGGAGGAGCACTGTGGTTTTCGTCCTGGCTGTGAAACAGTTGACCAGCTCTACACCTTCAGCAGAATACTGGAGGAAGCATGGGATTTTGCCCAACCAGTCTACATGCGTTTTGTGGAGTTGAAGAAGGTGTTTGTTATGCATTGTCAGCAACAAGTCGGATTCGTTTCCAGTGAGGGCTGGACTCCACCAAGACTCCCCTTTGTAACCAATTCTGTTCAATAAGATTATTGGCAGAATTTCTAAACGCAGCCGAGGCGTTCAGGGGGTGCAGTTTGGTGGCCTCTGTATTACAGTCCCCTCCAAAACTATTGGAATAGCAAGGTCAATTCCTATGTTTTTGTTGTTTACTGGAGAAATTTGGGTTTCAGATCAAAAGATAAATATGAGATAAAAGTTCAGAATTCCAGCTTTTATTTCATGGTATTTACATCTAGATGTGTTAAACAACTCAGGACAGAGCACCTTTTGTTTGAACCCACCCACTTTTCAAGTGACCAAAAGTATTGGAACAGACATTATTAAATTAACTTAAAGTGAATAACATTTAATATCAGGTGGCATAAGCCTTACTTGCAATAACTGCATCAAGCCTGCAACCCAGTGACTTCACCAGATTCTTCATTTGAAATGTTTTTCCAGCCCTTTACTGCAGCCTCTTTCAGTTCTTGTTTGTTTCTGGGGGTTTCTCCCTTCAGTCTCCTCTTCAGGAGGTAAACTGCATGCTCTATTGGGTTAAGGTCCGGTGATTGACTTGGCCAGTCTGAGACCTTCCACTTTTTCCCCGTGATGAAGTCCTTTGTTGTGGTGTCAGTGTGTTTTAGGTCATTGTCTTGTTGCATGATGAAGCTTCTCCCGATTAGACAGACAAAATGGTTTTGTAGATGTCAGAATTAATTCTGCTGCTACCATCATGACTTACATCAACAATAAAGACCAGTGAGCCCGTTCCAGAAGCAGCCACGCAAGCCCAAGTCATGACATTAACACTACCATGCTTCACAGATGAGCTTGTGTGCTTCATCAGCGGATGCTTCCTTTCTTCTACTTTGGTAGAGGTTAATCTTGGTCTTGTCAGTCCATAAAACTTTGTTCCAAATCTTTTGTTGCTCATCTCTGTACTTCTTTGCAAAATCCAATCTGGCGTTTTGATTCTTTTTGCAGATGAGTGGTTTGCATCTTGTGGTATGGCCTGTATATTTCTTCTCTCGAAGAGTGGATTGTGGAGGTTGGCAGTGATGTCACTGACTGTTGTCTTTGTTTCTTCACAGCTCTCACAATGTTTCTGTCATCAACTGCTGTTGATACCCTTCGCCGACCTCTTCAATGTCTGTTGCTCAGTACACCAGTAGTTTCTCTTTTTTAGGACATTCCAAATTGTTGTATTGGCTATACCCAGTGTTTGTGCAATAGCTATGATCGATATTCCCTCTTCTCTCGGCTTCAAAATGGTTTGCTTTACTCCTTCAAGTTTGCTTAATAGCAAATGCAGTTTTCACAGGTGAAACCCAAAGCCAAAAACAAGCACTATCTAATGTTTAAGCAATCAATCTCAAAGGCAATACCTGAGCAACTACAAACACCCATCAGCCACGTTCCAATACTTTTGGTCACTTGAAAAGTGGGTGGCTTCAGACAAAAGGTGCTCTGTCCTGAGCTGTTTAACACATCTAAATGTAAATACCATGAAATAAAAGCTGGAATTCTGAACTTTTGTCTTGTTTTCATCTTTTGATTTGAAACCTAAATGCCTTCAGTATACAACAAAAACAAAGGAATTGGTGTTCCAATAATTTTGGAGGGGACTGTACATCTCCGATTTTTGCAGATGATGTGGTTTCGTTGGCCTCATCAAGCAGCGATCTTCGACTCTCACCAGAGAGGCTCAAAGCAGAATCTGAAGCAATTGGGATGAAAATCAGCAGTTCCAAATCAGAGGCCATGGTCCTAAGTCGGAAAAGGGTGGAGTGCACTCCCCAGGTCGGGGATGAGATGTGGAGGAGTTCAAGTATCTTGGGGTCTTGTTCACAAGTGAGGGAAGAATGGAATGCGAGATCGACAGGCGGATCGGTGCAGCATCTGCAGTAATGTGCACACTGCATCGGTCTGTCTGTTAAATTATTGCTGAGATTTGATTATTCTTAAACAGCATATGGATTACTATAGCACACACTAGTGTCAAGTTGTAAGACTGCAGCTGTTCAGAGGTGTTTTTTTTTTTGTTTTTTTTCTCTCTCTCCACCTTCAATGTACCCAATGCACATCAGCTCGCTTGCACAATTGACGAAAGCTTGAGACGTCATATGGCTAGATGACCCTTTCACTCCTGGTGCCAGATGGCTAAAATAAATAAAAGGTTAAGACACAACAAAAACTACAGAGGAGGAATAAACACACATAAGATCGATTAACATTCACATTATTGATTTAATTGATGGTGTTAGGGGATATAACAGCATTTAAACAATTACACAACAGCACGAGGCTTGCTGGGAAATATTCTAATAGCAACGGCATGTTTTTTAAGATGACGTCACTGCTCACGTCACCATGGCGGCCTGCAGTCAGAGGATTTCGCAGCGTGCCTCGCGACGTATTGTTGCTTAAATGATGTTTGAAGTCAGTTAATCACCTAACACCATCAATAATTGTAATAATGTGAATGTTAATTGATCTTATGTGTGTTTATTCCCCCTCTGCGTCTTTTGTTGTGTCATTACTTTTTTTTTAAGCACATTTTTAGGCACATATATCTTTAGGAAGGTTTGTAATTTAACAACACCCATCTAGCTTTCTTGTATTTGGATCACATCTGGTCCTGGCATGTTTTTTTGGGGGGAGGGGGGTATTTACTCATAATACACATGCCTACCAAATTTCATGTTCCTGGCTGTTGGTGAAGTATTTCTGTAGTTTTCTTAAAGGGACCGTGAAGTCATTTCTTTATTTTTTTTTTCAAAACATTTACAATTGAAGTGGGAAAAATATGCAGAGACTGAAACAATTTAGTACTGGATTGTTGAGATACAGTAAACACCTTGTCCAGATTTTTTGGGCGGGGCTAAAAACTAGCCCAATGACGCAAATGGGCTGGGGTGTATACTATCTAACGTGAATCAGCCTTCCCCACGATATAAGTACTGAGCGCTGTCATTTCATCAGAGGTTATCCGTCAGAATTGCGAGTTCGTAATAAAATCTTGGTCCATTTCTACCACCCGTGTGAAATTAGCCATAAGGCTATGCCGACAAAACCCCCCAAAACACTTCTACCGTGAAGTGTCATGCCACGCGCGGTACACAGAGCAAGAAGATTACGATTTTGATGGTTCCACTGCCATTTGGCCTGCTAATAGCTAGTTGTGGATGTACCTCACCGAACTCCTCCCTTGCCCGAGTTTTGCTTCAGCGACCACCAAAGCTGCATTCCACTTGGCCAGCCAGTACCCATCAGCTGCCTCAGGAGTCCCACAGGCCAAAAAGGCCCGATAGGACTCCTTCTTCAGCTTGACGGCATCCCTCACCGTTGGGTCCGGCTCGGGGATTGCTAATAAATTCTTTAAAAATCAGACAATGTGATTTTCTGGATTTTTTTCCCTCATTTTGTCTCTCATAGGTGAGGTATTGGTGTCCACCAATGGATTTGGGGATTGCCGCCACGACAGGCACCGACCACCTTACGGCCACAGCTCAGCAATGGAGGCGCGGCACATGGTCCACTCGGACTCAATGTCCCCTGCCTCCCCAGGAAATGAGCAAATTTCTGTCGGAGGTGGGAGTTGAAACTCCTTCTGACTGGGGATTCTGCCAGACGTTCCCGGCAGACCCTCACAATACGTTTGGGCCTGCCAGGTCGGACCGGCATCTTCCCCCACCATCGGAGCCAACTCTCCACCAGGTGGTGATCAGCTCCTTCCCTCTCTTCACCCGAGTGTCACGACCATAAAGTTGAACTGCGACCCAGTGTGTCCTGGTGCCAAGTGCAAGTGTGGACAACCTTATGCTTGAACATGGTGTTCGTTATGGACAATCCGTGATGAGCACAGAAGTCCAATAACAGAACACCGCTCTGGTTCTGATCGGTGGGGCCGTTCCTCCCAATCACGCCCTTCCAGGTCTCACTGTCATTGCCCACGTTAGCATTGAACTCCCCCAGCAGAACGATGGACTCACCAGCAGGAGCACTCTCCAGCACCCTCTCCAAGGACGCCAAAAAGGGTGGGTACTCTGAACTGCTGTTTGGTGCATAGGCACAAACAACAGTCAGGACCCGTCCCCCCACCCGAAGGCGGAGGGAGGCTACCCTCTCGTCCACCGGGATGAACCCCAACGTACAGGCGCCGAGCCGGGGGGCAATAATTATACCCACACCTGCTCAGCGCCTCTCACCGTGGGCAACTCCAGAGCGGAAGAGAGTCCAACCCCTCTCGAGAGGACTGGTACCAGAGCCTAAGCTGTGTGTGGAGGCGAGTCCGACTATATCTAGTCGGAACTTATCGACCTCACACACCAGTTCGGACTCCTTCCCTGCCAGAGAGGTGACATTCCACATCCCTAGAGCCAGCTTCTGTAGCCGGGGATCGGATCGTCAAGGTCCCTGCCTTCGGCCGCTGCCCAGCTCACACTGCACCCGACCCCTATGGCCCCTCCCACAGATGGTAAGCCCATTGGAAGGGGGACCCACGTTACCCTTTCGGGCCGTGCCCGACCGGGCCCCGTGGGTGCAGGCCACTGTGCTCTTAGGAACCTTATGTGTAGCAGAATTTTTTTTGTAACCTTGGCCAGATCTGTGCCTTTCCACAATTCTGTCTCTGAGCTCTTCAGGCAGTTCCTTTGACCTCATGATTCTCATTTGCTCTGACATGCACTGTGAGCTGTAAGGTCTTATATAGACGGGTGTGTGGCTTTCCTAATCAAGTCCAATCAGTATAATCAAACACAGCGGGACTCCAATGATGGTGTAGAACCATCTCAAGGATGAGCAGAAGAAACGGACAGCACCTGAGTCAAATATATTGAGTGTCACAGCAAAAGGTCTGAATATTTATGGCTGTGTGATAGTTCAGTTTTTCTTTTTTCAATAAATTGCAAAAATTTCAACAATCCGTTGTTTTCTGTCAATATAGGGTGCTGTGTGTACATTGAGGGGAAAAAATGAACATAAATGATTTTAGCAAAGGTGGCATAGTGAGCCACTGGTTAGCACATCTGCCTCACAGTTCTGAGGACCGGGGTTCAAATCCTGGCTGTGTGATATTTCAGTTTTTCTCCCCCCCATTCTTACCAGTTCTCTCCAACAAAGACACTTTTGTCTCTGCATAGCTGATATACCGACCAAAAGTTTTGGATGTCCTCCTGTCAAATGTGACTGATAGGCAACAATGGAATTACTATTCGTCGCCTTTTTCAGGAACTCAAATAAAGCAAAATGAACCATTGGACAAAAATTATCATACCCTTAACTAAATATTGTGTTGCACAATCTTTTGAGACAACTACTGCAACAATTTCTAACTTTGAATACCATATTGGGCCCCAGAATGCCTTGAGATTTCATTTTATTTTTTGCACAGTTTCAATGCACGCTGTGCCAGATGCGGCAACACAGCCCCAGAACATAATCATGCATAGTGTAATGAGTGTTCTGTGCTTTGTATCCTTCCTTTTTGCATCTGTAAACATCGAGCTGATGTGACTTCCAAAGAGCTCCACTTTTGTCTCATCTGTCCGAGAGACATTCTCCTTGAAGCTTTGTGGAATGTCGATATGCATTTCGGCAAAATCCAGTGTTGTCAGTTTCAAGTTATTTCAGTTACCATAATGGGTTTTTCCTTTCGTTAACGGAAGGGTACAAAAAAATTTGTCCAGGTGTGTAAATTGATATTCTATTTTGCTAGCCTGTGGTCTGTGGGACCTGCTGTGGGGTATTTTCTGGTGAGGGGTGGGGGTGGGGGGTCCACCTCCCACATTCGGGGGCGGGTCGTGGGTGCTGGCTGGAATGTGGGGAGATTCCCGGGGCCGGTGCTGCAGGGCTGGGTGAGGCAGGCCTCTCTTTCTGTGGTTGTCCTGCCTGATGAGCTCGGCCGACCTGCAGGAGCCATGCCTCTAAATCCCTCAATCCCCACACTCTTACATAATTCACTGTAAATATGTTTTCTTTTTTTCACTAGTCACATCAGAGCACATACACATATTCAGGGTTTATATATATATATTTAATTGAATACACTACAAAGACAAGATATTTAATGTTCAAAACTTGTTTGTTTTTAGAAAATAATCATGAACTTAGAATTTTATGGCTGCAACACATTCCAAAAAAGCTGGGACAGGGTCACGTTTACCACTGTGTAACATTACCTTTTCTTTTAACAACATTCAATAAAGGTTTGGGAACTGAGGACACTAATTCTTGAAGCTTTGTAGGTGGAATTCTTTCCCATTCTTGCTTTATGTACAGCTTCATCTGTTCAACAGTCCGGAGTCGCCGTTGTCGTATTTTACGCTTCATAATGTGCCACACATTTTCAATGGGAGACAGGTCTGGACTGCAGGCAGGCCAGTCTCGTACCCGCACTCTTTTACTACGAAGCCACGCTGTTGTAACAAGTGCAGAATGTGGTTTCGCATTGTCTTGTTGAAATAAGCAGGGGCGTCCATGAAAAAGACGTTGCTTGGATGGCAGCATATGTTTCTCCAAAACCTGTATGGACCTTTCAGCAGTAATGGTGCCTTCACATATGTGTAAGTTACCCATGCCATTGGGACTAACACAGCCCTATACCATCACAGATGCTGGCTTTGGAACTTTGCATCCATAACAGTCTGGATGGTTTCTTTCCTCTTTGGCCCGAAGGACACGATGTCCACAATTTCTAAAAACAATTTGAAATCTGGACTCGTCGGACCACAGAACACTTTTCCACTTTGCATCAGTCCATCTTAGATGAGCTCGGGCCCAGAGAAGCCAGCGGCATTTCTGGGTGTTGTTGATAAATGGCTTTTGCTTTGCATAGTAGAGTTTTAAGTTGCACTTACGGATATAGCGCCGAACTGTATTTACTGACATTGGTTTTCTGAAGTGTTCCCATGTGATGGTATCCTTTACACATTGATGTCCGTTTTTGATGCAGTGCCGCGTGAGGGATCGAAGGTCACGGGCATTCAATGTTGGTTTTCGGCCTTGCCGCTTACATGCAGTGATTTCTCCAGATTCTCTGAACCTTTTGATGATATCATGGACCGTAGATGATGAAATCCCTAAATTCCTTGCAATTGTATGTTGAGGAACATTATCCTTAAACTGTTGGACTATTTTCTCACTCACTTGTTCACAAAGAGGTGAACCTCGCCCCATATTAGCTTGTGAATGACTGAGCAATTCAGGGAGGCTCCTTTTCTACCCAATCACGGCAACCACCTGTTCCCAATTAGTCTGTTCACCTGTGGGATGTTCCAAACATGATGTTTGATGAGCATTCCTCAACTTTCTCAGTCTTTTTTGCCACCTGTCCCAGCTTTTTTGGAACAGTTTGCAGCCATAAAATTCCAAGTTAATGATTATTTGCTAAAAACAATGAAGTTTATCAGTTTGAACATTAAATATCTTGTCTTTGTAGTGTATTCAATTAAATATAGGTTGAACATGATTTGCAAATCATTGTATTCTGTTTTTATTTATTTATTTACAACGTCCCAACTTCATTGGATTTAGGGTTGTACTTCTAACGGTCATTGTGCATGCGAAACTGTGCCAATTCACTTGCATGTGTCCGCAGACATGCAACCCTATTTGCTGGGTATGGGGCTACTCACTCATTGTGACAAATAACTTATGACTATGTGAATTTCTTGGCTTTCCCCTCACTCACACTCTGGTCCTATAGATGTTTATAATTTACATAGCCACTCCCACCACACTTCAGTTGTTCAGCCAGGTTCACGACCCTTGTCCTGCATGCCCCCCATCCTTGTTCTGTTCTATCTTGTCCTTCCCTCACAGGGTGTAGCACTACTGCCACATCCAACACTCATATCTGTGTCATTGTTCTAGGTATATAATTTACTTTCCTCATCTTGATTACAGCTAGTGCTTTGTCTTTTGTTGTCTTCTTTTCTCACTCCCCTCCAGAAACCTTGTTCTGTTCGACTGATCGACTTTGATTCTCAATAAAGATCCATTAAAATAAGAAGAAACCACAGCGGTACCCTAAAAAGTCCACTGTGACACAAAACTGTTCCGACATGAAAGGGATACAGAATTTAAAATGCAGTTTTTAAATTTCATTTATTAAGGTAGAAAAAAAAAAAAAAATTCAAAGTTACTTGGCCACGTGTGAAAAAGTAACAGCGCCCTAAACCTAATAAGTGGTTGGGCCATCCTCAGCGGCAACAACTGAAATCAAGCGTTTTCTATAACTGGCAATGAGTCTTTCACATCTCTGTGGAGACATTTTGGCCCACTCTTCCTTGCAGAATTGTTTGAATTCAGCATGAACGGCCTTTTTAAGGTCATGCCTGTGCCTTTCAGTTGGATTCAAGTCTGGACTTTGACTAGGCCACTCCAAAAACATTCATTTAGTTTTTTTAAGCCATTCAGAAGTTGACTTACTGGTGTATTTTGGATCGTTATCATGCTGCAGAATACAAGTGCGTTTCCGCTTTAAGTAAACTGATGGCTGAACATTTTTCTTCATGATTTTCTGCTAAGGAGCAGAATTCATAGTTCCATCTATCACAGCAAGTTGTCCAGGTCCTGAAGGAGCAAAGCAGCCTAAGACCATGACACTACCACCACCATGTTTGACTGGAGATATGACATTCTTTTTCTGAAATGCTGAACGCCAGATGTAACGACACACGCACCTTTCAAAAAGCTAAACTTTCATCTCGTCAGTCCGTATAATATTTTCCCAAAAGTCTTAGGAATCATTTAGATAGATTTATTTATTTTATTTTTTTTACAAAAGAAAGACAAGCCTTTATGTTCTTTTTGGTCAGCAGTGGTTTTGCCTTGGAGCTCTTCCGTGGATGCCATTTTTGCCCAGTCTCTTCCTTAATGTTGGGTCATGAAAACTGACCTTAACTGAGGCAAGGGAGGCCTGCAGTTCTTTAGAAGTTGTCCTGGATTCCTTTGTGGCCTCCTGAATGAGTCATTGTTGTTCTCTTGGGGAAATCTTTGGAGGCCAGCCACTCCTGGGAAGGTTCACCATTGTTCCATGTTTTCTCCATGTGAGGATAATGGCTCTCCCTATGGTGCGCTGGAATCCTAAAGCTTTAGAAATGGCTTTTGTAACCCTTTCCAGACTGACAGATGTCAATTACTTTATTTCTCTACTGATCTAGAATTTCTTTGGCTCGTGTCATTTTTTGGGATCTTATGTCAAACAATTTTGTAAGGACAGATTCTGTTTAAGTGATTTCTTGATTGAACAGGTCTGGAGGTAATCAGGCTTGGGTGTGACAAGTCAAAATGAACCAAAATTGTGATTAGCCACAATTAATTCATGATTTAACAAGGGGGCTAATTACTTTTTCCACAAAGGGCCAGGTAACTTTTTTTTTTTCTTTGCTTTACAAATGAAATCATTTTAAAACAGCATTTTAAGTTCACTTGGGATATAAGTGTCTGATATTTACATTTGTTTTGATGTTTTGATGTTTGTTTTAAAAAATAAAGTGGAGAAACTATGCAAAAATATAAGAATTTGTAATACTTTTTCACTGCACTGTATTTAGCATCATAACTAGAGAATGATAATGTTTACAATCCAAGGTGTCTTCATTATCCCAGAGGCAGCAGTTTGTATATTTTGTATCTTGTACCTCCAAAAATAATCAGGAGGTCAAACTACTACACTGTTGTGGTCTATTCTTCTACATTCGTTGCACTGTTGAGTGAAATTTGTTATATTTTTCTACATTTATATTATTTGCCTTATTGGCTTGGTATTCTAATATCATGTTGGGGGTACTGTTTTAAATATTGACGATGAGGAGAGCTCATCTCTGCAGTGAATAAATATATGCATGTATAAGCATACTGCAATATAAGGTAGTAGTATAATAAGCAGTTATACAAAAATATACCAGGGTATATATATAAAAAAAAAAAGAAAAAAAAAAGTGAAAAGATGTACAATTGATTTGCGATTATTGCAGTCCAAGGCATTCATGGGAGAGTAACATACCTGAGGATCCGCTTGAATTAAAGAAAACAAATCCAGGCCTACACAAAGGAGACAAATTAATGAGATTATTTACAGTTTAACAGCCCAGACCATACTAATAGCCCAGAGATAGTCGACTCACTCTGCATATCTGTGGGGATGGTAGCCAAGGTTTGGTGGAAGGGTACTGCATAATCAGCTAGTGTCGAGGTCAGATATGATGGGTCCAAGGCCTGAACAGTTGGCACGCGCAAATTGGAAGGCTGATAGGGCAATACTCTAAGACAGAGCCAGAATTTAGTATTTAGGATCAACAATAATGTATGGAATTGCAGCTTGTACAAAACTACATCAAATATCAGAATCAATGTATTCAATGAACAAGGTTTATAGAGGCAGTATTTTGTGTTCCAACTAACCCCTTTGCATGCATGTCCTCATTTTTTGAAACATAAACACAGCGTTTCTTAAGAGGAGGATCTGTGCCATCGTCGTCGTCGTCATCGGAGGATGAGCTTCCCAGAGTCAAATCAATGACATCAGTCTTCTTGGTGGGACAGGGCTCAGCAGAATGTGGAGCCATCAAAGATTGTCGCAAATAAGCCGAGGCTAAAAACAACAACAAACATCATGTAAGAATCTTTTTTAAGAATCTTTAATACTACAACAGTGATGGGACACAAACGTGAGTTGGAGTCCCATTTTGTGTGGGTTGTGGACAGTGAGTAAAACATTATTGGGTCTACAATGGTGCTGAACAGTGCGCAATGAACTAGTTTGTACAGTAGCGTACGAATACGTTGTATGAAGTACAAGAAGGCACGCTCAGTTACCACCGTACCTACTGTTTTGTTGGTCATAAAACGAGGACCCCTGCACAGTGAAATATTTAATGTGCATCCCAGGTCAGACTAATCTGTTCTATTTTGATAGGCATGTGTCAGAAAACCTATTACTGGGGGTGTAAGGGTACATGTCATCGGATTCAGATTTTTCAGTATGGTACAGAGACATAGTGAGTTTAATTAAAGAAGGAATTATGTAAGGGACAGGAAGTGTAGATGTCTCGCGCTCTAGTGACTAGTTTACACCGAAAACAAATACAGTGCAACTAAGCCCCTGGCTTGCGGACATCATGTCTGGTAATAAGCTTTTGGTGGTATGTCAACTCATCAATGTCTCGTCCATCCATCCATGCAATTTCTTCCGTTTATTAAGCAGAGCAGTCCAGACTTGCCTCTCTGCGGCCACTTCATCCAGCTCTTCCAGGGGGATCCCGAGGCATTTCTAGGCCAAACAGGAGATATACAGTGGGGCAAAAAAGCGGAACTCCGGGCGAATCTCATCCACCCCTGGGGCCTTGCCACCGAGGAGCTTTTTAACCACCTCGGTGAGCTCCTCCCCAGAGATAGGAGAGCCTGCCTCAGATAACCCACACTCTGCTCCCTCATGGGAAGGCGTGTCGGTGGAATTGAGGAGGTCTTCGAAGTATTCTCCACAGCGACTCACAACATCCTGAGTCGAGGTCAGCAGCGCCTCATCCCCACAATACACAGTGTTGGTGGTGCACTGCTTTCCTCTCCTGAGACGCCGGATGGTGGACCAGAATTTCCTCGAAGCCGTCCGGAAGTCTTTCTCCATGGCCTCACTGAACTCCTCCCATACCAGAGTTTTTGCTTCAGCGACCACAGAGCTGCATTCCGCTTGGCCAGTCGGTACCCATCAGCTGCCTTAGGAGTCCCACAGGCCAAAAAGGCCCGATTGGACTCCTTCTTCAGCTTGACGGCATCCCTCACCGTTGGGTCCGGTTCGGGGATTGCTAACAAATTCTTTAAAAATCAGAAAATTTGATTTTCTGGATTTGTTTTCTCATTTTGTCTCTCATAGGTGAGGTATACCTATGATGACAATTACAGGCCTCTCTCATCTTTTTAAGTGGGAGAACTTGCACAATTGGTGGCTGCCTTAAATATTTTTTTGCCCCACTCTAGTCTCTCCAGTGTGTCCTGGGTCATCCCCTGAGCCTCCTCCCGGTGGGACGTGTCCGTAACAACTCACAGATGAGGCACCTCATCTGACTCCTCTCAATGCAGTGGATCAGCGGCCCAACTCTGAGCCCCTCGGAGTTGACCGAGCTTCACACCCTATCTCTAAGGGAGAACCCCAACACCCTGTGGAGGAAACTCACTCGGTCATGACCCACAGCTCGTGAGCATAGGCAAGTGTAGGAACGTAGTATTGACTGGTAAATCAAGCGCTTCGCCTTTCAGCTCCACTCCTTCTTCACCATGACAGACCGATACAGGGTCTGTATGACTGCAGACGCTGTGACAATCTGACTGTCGATCTCCCACTCCATTCTTCCGTCATTCATGAACAAGACCACAAGACAGAGCGGCTGAAATAAGTATTTAACACATCACCATTTTTCTCACAATATACATAAGCAGTCTTTAAACCTTGAAGGTTCCGTAGGCTTCTTTTATGAACCTTGAGTTTCAGTTCTTTCCATTGATTTTCGATTGGATTCAAGTCAGGTGATAGGCTGCGCCATTCTAGCAGTTTTATTTTTATTTTTTGAAACCAATTGAGAGTTTCCTTGGCAGGATTTTTTGGATCGTTATCCTGCTGCAATGTCCACCTTAGTTTCATTTTCACCAATCTTGTAGATGGCAGCAGATTTTTGTGTCTCGGTACATTTGCCCATTCATCCTTCCTTCAATGTAAAGTTAACCAGTACCATTTACTGAAAAGCAGCCCCACACCATCATGTTCCCACCTCTGAACTTCACTGTTGGTATGGTGTTTTTAGGGTGATGTGCAGTGCCATTTCTCCTCCAAACGTGGTGTGCATTATGGCATCCAAACAGTTAAATTTTGCTCTCATCCGACCAGACTATATTCTCCCAGTATTTAACTGGCTTGTCTAAATGTCGTTCAGCAAACTTTAAATAAGCTTTGACATGCTTTTTTTTTTTCAGCAATGGTGCATGGTGAGCGTGCATACAGGCCATGGGGGCGGAGTGCATTAGTCACTGTTTTCCTTGTGACAACAGTACCTGCTAATTCCAGGTCTTTTTGAAGATTTCCACAGGTGGTCCTTGGCTCTTGGACAACTCTTCTGATTATTCTTTGCACTCTTCTAGCACAAATCTTTCGAGGAGCACCTGATCAAGGCAAATTTATGGTGGTATGATTGGCTTTCCACTTATGTATTATGGCCCCAACCGTGCTCACTGGAACGTTCAGAAGCTTAGATATGCGCGTGTAACCAATGCCATCCATCCATCCATTTTCCTCCGCTTATCCGAGGTCGGGTCGCAGGGGCAGCAGCTTCAGCAGGGATGCCCAGACTTCCCTCTCCCCAGCCACTTCCTCCTGTTCTTCCGAGGCGTTCCCAGGCCAGCCGAGAGACATAGTCTCTCCAGCGTGTCCTGGGTCGTCCCCGTGGTCTCCTCCCGGTGGGACGTGCCCGGAACACCTCACCAGGGCGGCTTCCGGGAGGCATCCTGATCAGATGCCCGAGCCACCTCAACTGGCTCCTCTCAATCCGGAGGAGCAGCGGCTGCACTCTGAGTCCCTCCCTGATGACTGAGCTTCTCACCCTCTCTCTAAGGGAGAGCCCGGACATCCTGCCGAGGAAACTCATTTCGGCCGCTTGGTCTTGTTCTTTCAGTCATCACCCACAGCTTGTGACCATAGGTGAGGGTAGGAATGTCCATTGACCGGTAAATTGAGAGCTTCGCTTTTCGGTTTAGCTCCTTCTTCACCACAACGGACTGATACAAAGTCTGCATCACTGCAGATGCTGCACCGATCCGCCTGTCGACCTCCCATTCCATTCTTCCCTCACTTTGGATTTGGTTTTAATTTAATTGGTTTATGCATCTTTAATGTCCGATTAGGTATTGTTGGGCTTAGTCTAACCTGTAACATTTGTGAATCATGATAGACGAGTCTGGCCTCCATTTGCACTGTGGCTCTATGCAGGAACTCAGCAAGCTTACACCAAATAAGTCATTCTCTTGAAAATAGTCTAGAAACAAGTCGATGCAGACTCTACTGGTTTGTTTTCGACTATTTGTAACCTGATGAAGTGAGTGCTTGATGTATTTAATTTTATTATTGTGCTCAGAGGAATGTTTTGTGCAGTAAAGAAAAATGCTAATCGCGATTAGCGACATAGCATGCTATTTTTTTGCTTCTTGCATGCAAAATATAGAGGTTTAAATAAGCTTTAAATTTAAAGAGAGACTTTAATGTACAGCGGACTATGGATACACTCTTTGGACCCTGCTGTGAAAACAAAGTTGTCTGGTCCGCTTGTCTGGTTTGTGGTTTGGCTAAGCTGCTTTGGTGAGAGGGGTGCTCAGCTGTAGCTGCCTTAGCTCGAGTGGTCACTTCTCTTCCCGCCACCATCTATCGATTGAACTGAGGATTTGAAATTTAAAAAGAAACTTAAAGAGCAGGTTAATCTGCTTGTTTCGGACACTGGTGGCTTTGTGGTGATTGGGAACGAGCACTAGGACCGGGCCATTTATTCCCCCAGGTGGTATTTCATCGTTTTTGTTTTGCGATTCAGCAGTGTTACACTCCAAAGGAAATCGGAAAGGTCGCAAACATGCCGGAGAACACCTAAAACACACTCCACTGAGAAGAGGAAGATACCAGTTTGTGAGGCAGATTGTTGTTTTTCCCCATGTCGTCACTGAGGAATGTAAACACTAGATGCCTACTAGCCTATGGCTTTGTTTCTTTTGTTGCTGAAAAGAAGATTTTTTCAATTAAAAAAAGGAATGTAATATTGCAGTTGTATGCATTTTACATGGCTTTATTAATTGAAATACATTTTTGGGTTGTAGGAACTAAAATAGTTTTGTCATTTAAATATACAATTTAGTCAAATTGGTAATGGGGTAATGCTTAACTAACCGAGTTAAAAATGTGTAGAATAATTTATTAAACGAGTTATCTTAAGTTACATAGAACTTCAATGTTCTATCCCAATTAATTAAGAGTTCAAATACAACTACATTGTCATTGTTCAATAAGAAAATATGATATATTTTTTAAATGTTGACCTTATGCAAATAAAGTTGTCAGAAATACACTATGTATTATTTTTTCGGGATAACATATTTAAAATGCATTACTAATATATACTTTAAAGCAGTGTTTGATACTTCACCTTACCTTTAAGTAAAAAAACAAAAACGCTTATTATTTCAATATTTAAACTCACTGTTTTTGGTATAATTCTTTTTTGTGTGTGTAAGAATGGTTAGACAGGGTTGTAGGATTTTATTAGCTAATTTCAAGAAGCAAATATTAAGAATAAAAATATGTATGTACTAAAACCCCAATTCCAATGAAGTTGGGCCGTTGTGTTAAACAAAAATAAAAACAGAATACAATGATTTGCAAATCACGTTCAACCTATATTTAATTGAATACACTAAAGACAAGATATTTAATGTTCAAACTGATAAACTTTATTGTTTTTAGCAAATAATCATGAACTTAGAATTTTATGGCTGCAACATATTACAAAAAAGACTGAGAAAATTGAGGAATGCTCATCAAACACCTGTTTGGAACATCGCACAGGTGAACAGGCTACTTGGGAACACGTGGGTAGAAAAGGAGCTTCCCTGAATTGCTCAGTCATTCACAAGCAAAGATGGGGCGAGGTTCACCTCTTTGTCAACAAGTGCGTGAGAAAATAGTCCAACAAGAATGGGTAAATGGGTAAACAGTGGTAAACATGACCCTGTTCCAGCTTTTTTGGAACGTGTGATGATTATTCATCATGATGATTCATGATTATTTGCTGAAAACAATCAAGTTTATCAGTTTGATCATTAAATATCTTGTCTTTGTAGTGTATTCAAATAAATATAGGTTGAACATGATTTGCAAATCATTGTATTCTGTTTTTATTTATGTTTAACACTAAGTCCCAACTTCATTGGAATTGGGTTTGTACTTTCTCCTAAATTAATTAAATTCTTATTTGACATATCAACACTACAGTGGTGTGGGACAGACAACACGTTTGAGACAACAACATTTAAAATTAAACACATAATGCCCAACAAGACAAATTTGCTCTTTCACGATTACACTGTCAGACTACTGCAATAAAATCTTGCATTCCGATGCCACCGCATCCCGTTTGTTACGATCACTTGGCTTCATCTTGTCAACTCAAACGCGACCGGATACACTCGTTACTTTAGTGACGACAACAATAATGGATCGTCGTGTGTTTATAAGAGCAAAATGGGGAAAAACGTGCGTTTGTGGTCACTCGTGCTCGGGAGAAGATGTTCGTTTAAGACTTGCTTGAGTTATGTTCAAGTACTTTTAATATGATAGCGATCACAAGCAGGCAACAAAACGTTCTGTAGCCTACCAAGCTAGTGCTAGCACTAATGGTTGTAAGCGAACATGCAGGCGTTCTGTCGAATCATGCTCTAAAGTTTTGGTGTGCGTGAAGTAATTGAATTACAATAAAGTAATTTCATGACAGTAAGTTAGCACCGATTATTTCTGTCATATTGGTTTGACCTGACTGATCAGAATACATGATTTCCAACCTTTATGGAGCCAAGGCACATATTTTACAACTGAAAATCTCACGGCACAACAACAAACAAAAATGTCACAAAAAGTGGATACATTTATTACTGTATGTACTTCTGCCATCTAATAGAAGACCATTCATTTGTTCTGTCTGTCATTATACCTCACTGACATAAATAGATGAACAAAGATACATTATTTATTGTAAATATATTTTTTGAGCAATTAAATACACAACTATATACAGTCAATGAACAAGTCATTTCAATAGACACATTGCTCCATCTTGTGATTGGATTGGTAATCGGTTATCGTTTTTTTAAACTCGCTGATCGGGGATCGGCCCCAAAAATCCTTATCGTGTAAAGCCTACACTAAACCTACCGTATTTTCCAGACTACAAGTCGCGACTTTTTTCCCACGCTTTCAACCCTGCGGCCCATTTAACGATGCAGCTAATCTATCGATTTTTTTTCGCTAACGGTCATCAGGAGGCGCTCTAGCATTAAGTGCAAAAACGAGACAGACAGGAGGTCAATGCGAAGAAGAAGACCCTAGTTTTTGGCGCACTCAAAGCAAAACACAGCACGACGCGAACTATTTTTCACACCCTGCTCATGGAAAGCACACGAAGAAATGCATATGATGCGGCTTTTAAGTTGAAAGCAATCAATCTTTCTAACCAGGAAGGAAATAAGAGCTGCTGCACGTAAGCTTGCCGTTAATTAATCAATGGTGAGAGGTTGGAGACGGCAGCGTGAAGAACTGATTCAATGCCAAAAGTCAACAAAGGGTTTCAGGTCATAAATGCAGAGGGACGGACCTTGAAAATGTTCTTGAGGAATGGGTGAACACAGAGAGCAAACAGCCGAGGTGTATCCACCGTGCAGATCCGACTGAAAGCCAAACAATCGCCAGCGAAATGGATATTGAAGATTTTAAAGGTGGACCATCGTGATGTCTCAGATTTATGAGACGAAAAGGCTTGTACACCAGGGAAAAAGTTGCAAACTTCCATAAATTCATTGAAACAAAAATAGCAGAGAATTCCATCGGACCAGACGACATCATAAATATGGATGAAGTACCTTTGATATGCCCTTAACTCGGACTGTTAACAAGACGGGTGTATCATCCATTATGGTGAAAACAACTGGCCGCGATAGAACACATTTGACGTGTGTTTTGAGCTGCACCGCATCCGGACAAAAGCTTCCACCAATGGTGATTTTTAGGCGGATGACTATGCCAATAAATAAATAAAGAAATAAACAAACGAACAAACTCCCGAGAGACACAGTTGACAAGTTAACAAGAAGGGGTGAATGATAGAAAGTCTAATGAATGAATGGTTAACGGAGTGCTATGGTAAGCGCCCAGGAGGAATTTTTCACCGAAAAAAAACATTGCTTGTTTTGGACAGTATGGTAACTTTACCTCGACATGAAAGTGACATTGAGAGCGACACCGACAGAGAGACTGTTAAGGTGTATGATGGAGATTTTCTGAAGCTGCTCAACTTCGACACTTAAGAAGACGACGTCAGTGATTTCAGTGCACAGGAGGAGGATGAATAAGGCCATCAATGACTTTTCTATATTGTTTGATCAGCCGTTTTACTGCCGTGTTACAGGCACCGTTTGGAAACATGATCAGCCGTTTTACTGCCGTGTTACAGGCACCGTTTGGAAACATGATCAGCCGTTTTACTGCCGTGTTACATGCACCGTTTGGAAACAATCAGTTAAGGTATGTAAATAAATATTTACAAAAACTGTCTGCGTAAATATCTCGCTTCACAAAGTGGATATCTGCGGCTTATAGTCCGGTGGGGCTAATATATGTAAAAATATTATATTAAATATACATAGAATCCGAGTGCACCATGTCCCGCGCCTCCATTGCCGAAGTGGTCGACCGGAGCTTTGGCCTGTCGTGGCGGCAATCCCAGAACCCGTTTGGTGGACACCAGCGGTGAGGGATGCCGTTAAGCTGAAGAAGGAGCCCTATCGGTCCTTTTTGGCCTGTGGGACTCCTGAGGCAGCTGATGGGTACCGGCTGGCTAAGCAGAATGCAGCTTTGGTGGTCGGTGAGGACTTCGGTGAGGCCGAAAGACTTCCGGACGGCTTTGAGGAAATTCTGGTCCACCATCCAGTCTCAGGAGGGAGAAGCATTGTACCATCAACATTGTGTATAGTGAGGATGGGGAGCTGCTGAACTCGACTCGGAAGTTGTGAGTCGGTGGGGAGAATATGTCTAAGAACTCCTCAATTCCACCAACACGCCTTCCCATGAGGAAGCAGAGTCTGTCGTCTCTGAGGAGGGCTCTCCTTTCTCTCGGGTTGAGGTCACCGAGGTGGTTAAAAAGCTCCTCTGTGGAGGGGTCCTGGGTGTGAATGAGATTTGCCCAGAGTTCCTAAAGGCTCTGGATGTTGTGGAGGTACCTCTGCAACATCGCAGGGACATCCGGGACAGTGCCTCTGGATTGGCAGACTGGGGTGTTGGTCCCCTTTATAAAAAGAGCGACCGGAGGGTGTGTTCCTACTACAGGGGGATCACAGTCTCAGCCTCCCTGGTAAGGTCTATTCAGGGACGCTGGAGGGGAGGGTCCGTCGGGAAGTCGAATCTAGATTCAGGAGTAGCAGTGTGGTTTTCGTCCAGGCCGTGGAACAGTGGACCAGCTCTACACCCTCAGCAGGGTCCTCGAGGGTGCATGGGAGTTCTCCCAACCAGTCTACATGTGTTTTGTGGACTTGGAGAGAGTGTTTGACTGTGTCCCTCGGGGAGTCCTGTGGGGGGTTCCTGTACGACCAGTGTCAGAGTTTGGTCCGCATTGCTGGCAGTAATTTTTTTTGACTCATTTCCGGTGAGGGTTGGACACAGCCAAGGCTGCCCTTTGTCACCGATTCTGTTCTTAACTTTTATGGACAGAATTTCTTGGCACAGCCGAGGCATAGAGGGGTCTGGTTTGGTGGCTTAAGTATTGCATCTTCGCTTTTTCCAGACGATGTGGTTCTGTTGGCTTCAACAAGGCCGTGATCTCCAACTCTCATTGGAGCGGTTCACAGCCGACTGTGAAGAAGCTGGGATGAGAATCAGCACCTCCAAATCAGAATCATCTTTATTTGCCAAGTATGTCCAAAAAACACACAAGGAATTTGTCTCCGGTAGTTGGAGCCGCTCTAGTACGACAACAGACAGTCAATTGACAGAGAACACTTTGGAGACATAAAGACATTGAGAAAAAACAGTCACTGAGCAATAAAGCGTTGCTAGTCACCTGGAAATGCCGGTACAATTATTATTTTTTTTGACAAATTGTGCAAAAGAAGTCCTCTAGCACTTGGAGCAGTTCGAATGACTAATATTGCAATAGTCTGGCGCAATGACCATTGTGCAAAGGGCGCAGAGACTTCAAGGAGTGTATGCAGTTTAAAGTGACGGGTAGCGCGATAATCTGGGACAATGTTGATCGCAAGAGGGAAGAAGCTGTTGGAATGTCTGCTCGTTCTAGTTTGCATTGATCGGTAGCGCCTACCTGAGGGAAGGAGCTGGAAGAGCCGGTGACCGGGATGTGGAGGGTCCGAGAGGATTTTGCACGCTCTTGTCTTAGTTCTGGCAGCGTGCAAGTCCTCAAGGGTGGGTAGGGGGGTACCGACAATCCTTTCAGCAGTTTTGATTGTCCGTTGCAGTCGGAGTTTGTCCTTTTTTTGTAGCAGCACCAAACCAGACTGTGATGGAAGAACACAGGACTGATTCGATGACCGCTGTGTAGAACTGCCTCAGCAGCTCCCGTGGCAGGCCGTGCTTTCTCAGAAGCCGCAGGAAGTACATCCTCTGCTGGGCCTATTTGAGGACGGAGTTGATGTTGGTTGCCCACTTCAGGTCCTGAGAGACTGTAATTCCGAGGAACTTGAAGGTCTCGACGGTTGACACAAGGCAGCTGGACAACGTGAGGGGCAGCTGTGGCTGTGGATGATTCCTGAAGTCCACGATCATCTCTACAGTCTTGAGCGTGTTCAGCTCCAGGTTGTGTCGGCCGCACCACAGCTCCAGCCGCTCCGCTTCCTGTCGATATGCAGACTCGTCACCATCCTTGATGAGGCCGATGACAGTTGTGTCATCTGCAAACGTGAGGAGTTTGGCAGCCGGGTGTGCTGAGGTGCAGTCGTTCGTGTAGAGAGAGAAGAGCAGCGGAGAGAGGACACAACCTTGGGGCGCCCCAGTGCTGATGCTGCGTGTGGATGAGGTGGTCTCTCCCAGCCTCACCTACTGTGTCCTGCCCGTCAGGAAGCTGCAAATCCACTGGCAGATGGCAGGTGAGACGCTGAGCTGGAGAAGCTTGGATGAAAGGAGTTCAGGGATGATGGTGTTGAACGAAGTCCACGAACAAGATCCTCGCGTAGGTCCCTGCACTGTCGAGGTGTTCAAGGATGAAGTGCAGTCCCATGTTGACTGCATCATCCGCAGACCTGTTCGCTCGGTAGGAAAACTGCAGGGGGTCCAGCAGGGGACCTGTGACGCTCTTGAGGTGGTCCAGCACAAGACGTTCAAAGGACTTCATGACCACAGATGTCAAGGAGACAGGCCCGTAGTCATTTAGACCCGAGATTGCAGGTTTCTTGGGGACTGGAATGATGGTGGAGCATTTAAAACAGGATGGTTCTTCGCACAGTTCCAGAGATCTAGTGAAGATCTGCGTGAAGACTGGCGCGAGCTGGTCCGCGCAGACTTTGAGGCAGGATGGGGACACTTGGTCTGGGCCTGCCGCTTTGTTAATCTTTTGTTGTTTGAAGATGCGCCTCACATCCTGTTCGTGGATGGTAAACGCAGAAGTCAGGGGTGTGATTGTGTTCAGTGGTGCGGCCGGGTGGGTGTGGGGTGTGAACGTGTCCTTTTCAAATCTGCAGTTGAAGGTATTCAAGTTGTTGGCTAGTGTGCTATTGTTCTCAGCTTGGGCTGATCGTCGCTACTAATTGGTCAGCGATTGGAATGCATGCCAGACTGATTTAGAGTCTTCCCAGCCTGGTGCAACCTCCAGAAACAATTTTGTTTCTGGCGTGAGCTCTTTGGTCTTGGCCACAGTGGAGTTTGGAGTGTGACTGTTTGAGGTTGTGGACAGGTGTCTTTTATACTGATAACGAGTTCAAACAGGTAACGAGTAGAGGACAGTGGAGCCTCTTAAAGAAGAAGTTTCAGGTCTGTGAGAGCCAGAAATCTTGCTTGTTTGTCGGTGACCAAATACTTATTTTCAACCATAATTTGCTAATAAATTCTTTAAAAATCAAACTGTGATTTTCTGGATTTTTCTCTCATCGGTGAAGTATAGCTGTGATGAAAGTTACAGGCATCTCTCATCTTTTTAAGTGGGAGAAGTTGCATAATTGGTGGATGACTAAATATTTTTTTGCTCCACTGTATTAATATCACAGCTATGAATTTTTCACAAGAGCTTTATTTTTGAAAACGTCATGAACGTACAGTACATTGCAGTACATTCTGATTTTTACGGTCTCCTAGGCCTTGATACATTCTTTTTTTTTTTGCCTTAACTACATTTAGTGCAGACCATCACAGGGACATTTCTTCGTGATATTATATTAATTTATTCCTTTAATTAATATTCTGTGTATTGGTATTTTGCGTGTCTAAGATTAATACGTCAGGATCATTATTACTATTGATATAATGTCCATTTAACTGCAGTTATGGTATTTGTGTCCACAAACAGTTTTTCTCTGTTTCACTATACAGTGCAACCTGGGTCTTCCAAAAGGATCATGACCCACAGCTAAAAACACCTAAGCATGAACGGCTAAGAGCAAAACACTAGATGAACCCTCATCTAAATCCTGTTGATAACGTCAAAAAGTTGTGCAACAAAATGTTAAAGGTGCCATATTTTACGAAACCAACTTTTTCTAGTATTTGGGATGTAATATTGGCTCTATGGTGCCTCAGTAAACGTGCAATATGTTAATATATTAAAATCATCCACGCATTCCTGAGTTCCAGACGTTTTCCTACCAAGAGGCCTGAAATCAGGTCATTCGAATTTCTTATCTACGTCACTAGCAAAGATCTCTGCCTCGCTCTCCGCTCCCGAGCCACTACTGTCAACATAACAAACACGTGCGCTCTCACAAGTGGGTCCTCTACAGAAAGGCAACCAATCTGAAGAAAAGGGGCGTCTTAGCCACAAATGGACAAAGCGGATACAAAACTGGGTTAAACAGAAGTAGCTGTCAAAGGTGCCTGTTCTGGACACTCGTATGAAAAAAGAGGGTTTTTTTTGTTTTGTTTTTTTAAAGAAAATTGACACATTTATATGAACTCCATGTTCGAGAGTCACTCTGTGGAGGTCTAAATAGCCAAAATACAGTTGGTACGGAAAGTATTCAGACCCCCTTACATTTTTCAGCCATTTGCTAAAATCCATCCATCCATCCATACATTGTCTGTACCGCTTTATCCTCACAAGGGTCGCGGGCGTGCTGGAGCCTATCCCAGCTATCTTTGGGCGAGAGGTGGGGTACACCCCGAACTGGTCGCCCACCAGTTCACAGGGCACATATAAACAAACAACCATTTGCGCGCACATTGACACCTATGGGCAATTTAGAGTCTTCAATCAACCTACCACGCATGTTTTGGGGATGTGGGAGGTAACTGGAGTGCTCGGAGAAAACCCACGCAGGCACTGGGAGAACATGCAAACTCCACACAGGCGGGGCCGGGATTTGAACCCCGGTCCTCAGAACTGTGAGGTAGAGGTGCTAACCAGTCGGTCACCGTGCCAACCTTTGCTAAAATCATTAAAGTTCATTGGTTTTCCTCAATGTGCACACAGCACCCTATATTCACAGAAAAAAAACGGAATGATTGAAATGTTTGCAGATTTATTAAAAAAGAAAAACTGAAATATCACACAGCCATAAGTATTCAGAGCCTTTGCTGTGACACTCATATATTTAACTCGGCTGCTGTCCATTTCTTCTGCTCATCCTTGAGATGGTTCTACACCTTCCTTGGAGTCCGGCTGTGTTTCATTATACTGATTGGACTTGATTAGGAAAGCCACACACCTGTCTATATAAGACCTTACAGCTCACAGTGGATGACAGAGCAAATATGAATCATGCGGTCAAAGGAACTGCCTGAAGAGCTCAGATACAGAATTGTGGCAAGGCGCAGATCTGACCAAGGTTACAAAAAAAATTCTGCTCCACTAAAGGTGCCTAAGAGCACGGTGGCTTCCATAATCCTTAAATGGAAGACGTTTGGCGCGACCAGAACCCTTCCTAGAGCTGGCTGTCCGGCCAAACTGAGCAATCGGGGGAAAAGAGCCTTGGTGAGAGAGGTAAAGAAGAACCCAGAGATCACTGTGGCTGAGCTCCAGAGATGCAGTCGGGAGATGGGAGAAAGTTCTAGAAAGTCAAACATCACTGTAGCCGCCTACAAGTCGGGGCTTTATGGCAGAGTGGCTTGACGGAAGCCTCTCCTCAGTGCAAGACACATGAAAGCCCGCATGGAGCTTGCTAAAAACACCTGGACTCCAAGATGGTGAGAAATAAGATTCTTTAGTCTAATGCAACCGATAGAACTTTTTGGCCTTAATTCTAAGCGGTATATGTGGAGAAAACCAGGCACTGCTCATCACCTGTCCAATAAGTCCCAATAGTGAAGCATGGTGGTGGCAGCATCATGCTGTGGGGGTGTTTTTCAGCTGCAGGGACAGGACGACTGGTTGCAATCGAAGGAAAGATGAATGCGGCCAAGTACAGGGATATCCTGGAAGTAAACCCACTCCAGAGTGCTCAGGACCTCAGACTGGGCCCAAGGTTCACCTTCCAACAAGACAATGACCTTAAGCACACAGCTAAAATAACAGAGTGGCTTCAGAACAACTCCATGACTGTTCTTGAAGGTCCCACCTCGAGGCTTTACTTAAACCCAATCGAGCAGCTCTGAAGAGACCTGAAAATGCCTACCACCAACGTTCCCCATCCAACCTGAAATAACTGGAGAGGATCTGCAAGGAGGAATGGCAGAGGATCCCCAAATCCAGGTGTGAAAAACCTATTGCATCATTCCTAAAAAGACTCAGGGCTGTATTAGCTCAAAAGGGTGCTTCTACTAAATACTGAGCAAAGGGTCTGAATATGGCTGTGTGATATTTCTGTTTTTATTTTTTAAATGAAAAATTATATTAGAAAATGGCTGAAATATAACAAAGAATGAAAAATTTAAGGGGGTCGGAATACTTTCCGTACCCACTGTATGGGACCTTTCAGTTGAGGGTACCACCATTTGTGCTCAGGCCTGTTTCATTTGTGTGAAGTTATTTCAGTGAGCATTGTTGGGTTTTCTTTCATTACCGGGGCAACCATTCTTCATGCATGATGAAGCTTCTCCCGATTAGTTTGAATGCATTTTTCTGTAAATTGCCAGACAAAATGGTTTTGTAGACTACAGAATTCATTCTACTGCTACCATTGTGAGTTACATCATCTATAAAGACTTGTGAGCCCATTCCAGAAGCAGTCATCCAAGCCCAAGCCATGACATTACCTCCACCATGCTTCACAGATGAGCTTGTGTGTTTTGGATCATAAGCAGATCCTTTCTCCATGATTTGGCCTTTCCATCACTTTGCTAGCGGTTAATCTTGGTCTCATCAGTCCATAAAACTTTGTTCCAAAACCTTTGTGGCTCATCTCTGCACTTTTCCAAAATCCAATCTGACCTTCCAATTCTTTCTGCTGATGAGTGGTTTGCATCTTGTGGTAATTTCATCTCTCGAAGTCTTCTTCGAACAGTGGATTGTGATACCTTGACCCCTGCCCTGTGGAGGTTGGCAGTGATGTCACTGACTGTTGTCTTTGAGCGTTTCTTCACAGCTCTCACATTGTTTCTGTCATCAAATGCTGTCAAACGTTGATACCCTTGGCCAACCTATTCGATGTCTGATGCTCAGTACAGTAGTAGTTTCTTTCTTTTTCAGGACATTCCAAATTGTTCTATTGGCTCGGCCCAATGTTAGTGCAAAAGCTCAGATAGATTTTCCCTCATTTCTAAGCTTCAAAAGGATTTGTTTTTCTCCCATAGACAGCTCTCTGGTGTTCATGTTTGTTGACAGCAAATGTAGTTTTCACAGATGAAACCCAAAGCCAAAAACAAGCACTAATGTTGAAGCAATCAATCTAAAAGGCAACACCTGAGCAACTAGAAACACCTATCAGTCACATGGTCCAATAATTTTGCTCATTTGAAAATTTCGTGGGTTCAAACAAAAGGTGCTCAGAGCCGCATATTGAGCTTTCTGCAATGCATCCAATTTTGCTTGTTTTTCAGTGTCATAAAGTTGTTGACTTTTGCCTGCAATACTCTTTCTGCATGGAAGTTGAAAACTTGGATCGCATGTCGCTATCTGTAGAACATTTTCTCATCCTTTGTCTTCTACTAATAATAATGGTCTACAGCCCAGAGCGATCCACTTTGTGAGTGAATTTGTTATATTCTCCAATGTTGATTTAGTAGTTTTACCATCTACATGCTTTGCATTTAGATGGTACCAGAGGGTTGAAGTGCTCTTAAGGTAAGAAACTCCTTTTCGCATAATCTGCACAAAACCATGCTTTATCGCGGCTTCCATCGGGTAGTTTTTAAAAAAATGTAATTTGCCTGCCAACAATCCTTTATCTGATTCTTCCATTGTGTTAGCCATTAGCCGCATAGATCGTTAGCCAAGCTCTGATGTGTGTGTCAGTGTAATTGGTGTACCAGGAAATTGTGCACTGACAGACAGAAGTTCCGCATTTGGAAAGCAAACTGTGATTAAAATGCATGCAATATTTTTCACGCACTCATTTTTCCCCCCATGAATTAATCATGTTTAATGCTTTTAAGTCCCACCACTTTTTGTTTGTTTTGTTTCCTCACTGTCAATTTTTACTTCAGAAAACTACAGTATGCCAATTAGGAGAGCTATCCATGTCAGGTTTATACTTACAGTTTTGAAAAATATGAAAAACAGTTATTTTAAAACATGTCAAGTTATTTATATGAATTTACTTCAATAACATATATGGTAGAAGGTTTGTGTGAAGAGAGATGATTCTTCTTTCAAAAACTACAGAAGGAACTATAATTGTTTTCCTATTTGGACAATAATAAAACTCAAATGGGGAACACACAGGAGATAAAAGTTGCACACAAGCTAGTAAATTAGAATTTTGCTTAAGTTTCAAGAAAATTTACTCACACTCGATTTTTGTAATCAACTGAGATGAGACCTTGACTGGCTCTTTCTTTGGTCTCATTGGACACCAAGTACCATCCTCCTGGAACTTGATTTCATCCATGTCAGAACAGTCATTCAGGATCTCCAAGAATAAACTACACAAAGAGAAAACATATATTTGAATGGCCAATATTCAATCAAGACAAAGTCAATTAAAGCGCAGGGCGGTTGAAATCCCGGTACTGAGGGTGCACGGCTTACAGTGGATGGTCCCCCTACACCATCCCCCACATATGACGTTTCGAGGGAAAGAAAGTTGCGTACTGAGCTACTTTGCGCAGTAGGATAATAAATCATCACACGGCACAAGGTATATGCTCCGTTACTACTGTTTTTCAATTGATCATTTTGTATTCATGTATTTTTCATACAAATATTTACTGCAATTCTAACTTTACTACTGCGTTAGCATAGGTTAGTGATAGACTAAGATGTTTCAAGGCTTATATACAAATTTCGGATACATCACCACCGTAGGGATGGAACTCTATTGGAAACCGAGGATCCTCTGTAATTTTAAATAGTTACTAAACGCATAAAACAAATAGTACTCTATTAATATTCAATATTGGTTGATAGGGAGGCATGTTTGTGCCATTGCTGTAGAAAGTGAACCAACCCATCAATGATGAGACTTTCATATGTGGCCTTCTTGTCACAGACAGGACAGATCCAGGTAGGTTTCTTTTCATTCATTTGTAAGTAGAGTGCAGCATCGAAGCATTGTAGATGAGAGCAGGTCACCGCTCGGCATGGAACCGTAAGTCGCATCTTCCCCAACTGGAGGAAAAATGATTAAAGGTCAAAGTAAAATAAGTCAAATAATTGCACCAAACATTACATTCGTCTTAAATTGTTGTATTCAACAATTTTTATACGGATATGTATTTTTAAAACTTTTTGAGGGAGTCCACAATTTTACTTTCGGGACTGAAATACATACAATCCCTTAAGGATTGGTGACACCCAGTGGCATATATCTTCAAATCTCCACAGCCAAGAGGTTTTGTGAAATGTCTTATTTTCCTTCTTTGAAATGATGTGAACATTCCACACAGATATATTTACCGGACACATGAGGGAGACTCGAAGGCTTGTTGTAGCAACTTCGCTGTCTGGATCTGCAGTCAGCTTCTCTTTTACTTGATGATAGATAGGGAAAGAGTACAGAATTTATGTTTTCAAATTCAGAACGACGGGTGGATGTGAAATACTTAGTTTACAACTCAACAAACTGACTCAATAAATAACATCGACAACGGCCGTCTTGAGACTGACCTGCCCTGTGCAGTCCAACTAGCTCAGTCTAGTATGTTTACATGTAGCATAACTTGAGATGAGATGAGCGAGTTAATTTACACAATCTGCTAAATACCTTAAGTAATGTACGGTATCAACTGACATCAACTTTGGTTTGGTTTTCACAACCAAAGATGTATAATTTATGAAATTGCCTGCACGTTGTCAGGTTAACTGTTTTCCACAACCAATGGTTTATATTTTATTAAATTGCCCGAACATTGCCAGATCAATCTAAGTATTTAATATTAAGTGTTCTTGGGTCCCTTGAAGGCACGATATACATTTCTTCTTTTTATTAGTGGCAGCATTATAACTGTTAACTAGACTGAAATTTCTGGAGAAATTGCATGTGAATGGTGAAATGCTGAATGAAATCATGTGGAACAGTATTGACTCATATTGAATGATTTAGAATGATGTTGAATTATATAAAACGATATGGAATAATGTGGAATGATATGGAATGAAGTGAAATGAGCTGAACAGTTTGAAATGAGAAGGGTTTGAATTGGTCAAGAAATGTGGAAGCAGGAGGGAATAAATTAGAATTTGTCTCAATGTGGGAAAAGTGTGGGTATTTTAAAGTGGCAAAATGTGAAATTTGCGTGAAAAAGTGGATTTTGGGTAACGTGAGAATGTGAGGAATGAGAAAGATATGCTGCAGTTGGAATGGTTTAAATCAGTAAAGAAATGTTGAAGCAGGATGGAATAATGTATCATCTGTTTAATGTGGGAAAAGTGTAGAATTTGGGTAATGTGGGAATATAGGTAATATGGAAAAGATTTTGTTGTTGGAATGGTTTGAATCAGTTCAATGTGGAAGAATAAGGGAATAATGTAGAATTTGTCTTTATGTGGGAACATTTGCGTATTTTAAAGCGGGAAAATGTGAAATGTGGGTGAAAATTGTGATATAAAATATTTTGTAGTTGGAGTGGTTTGAATCGGTCAAGAAATATTGGAAGAAGGAATAATGCAGAATTTGTCTTAATGTGGGAAAAATCAGATTTCAATGTGGAAAAAGTGGAATTTGGGTAGTGTGGGAATGTGGCAAATGTGGAATATATTTTGCTTTTTTTTGTCTCCAAAGTGTTCTCTGTCAATTGACTGTCTGTTGTCGGACTAGGGAGGCTCCAATTAGCGGAGACAAATTCCTTGTGTGTTTATTGGACATACTTGGCAAATAAAGATAATTCTGATTCTGATTTTGTTGTTGGAATAGTTTGAATCGGTCAAAAAATGTGGAAGGAGGAGGGAATAAAGTAGAATATGGCAGAATGTGGGCATCTTACTGTGGGAAAATGTTAAATGTGGGTGAAAAAGGAATGTGGGTGATGTGGGAATGTGGGGATGAATGAGCTAAATGTTTTGAATTTGGAATGGGAATCGTGTGGAAACATTTTGTTGAATGTCTCAATGGAAATGAATGGGAAATCTTTGGGTGTAAAATATGGAATTGTGGGAAATGTGGGTCATATGGGTGATGAGAATATGAGAAAAATACAAGCACACTTCGCATACATTTTTGTGAATCGGAACGAAATGTGGAAGTAGTTAATGGACAAAAAAACTGCGGAATACTACTACTGCTACTACTACTAGAATAATGTGTGGATGCTGAAAGCATTCATACAATTATAATTTATTATTTAGTAAAATTACTTTTTTGTCTTGTCTGACTATTGTAAAGAGAGTGCACCAAGTTGATGAGGCAGTAGTTGTAGTAGCAACGTGACCAGATTTCCCCAAAATAACTGTCTAAATGCTCAATCTGGTTGGAATGGCCACTTCAACCTCAGTGCAATGCAGCAAGGATTTAAATAAATTAATAAAAATCGGATGACGAGTTCCAGAGAAATTCCGCTGTTTTTCTTTTTGTGTTGCCTTTTTGGGTAACGTTTTTGTGTGATATCCCCATTAGAAAATCTGGTCAAAAACAGTATAACTTAATTATTTCTCAACATATCTCCTTGAACCATCTACTACTCGGGAACCCCTTCTCCCATTGGCTGAGAAGTTCCAGTTAAGAATATCCACCAATCAGCTCATACAGGCCAAAATTCCGAGGAGTTCTCCTAGTCGACACATCATCACCGTACCGTAACGTTTCATACGGCGTCACTTGCTTAAAACTTAACTAGCGCAAATGGAACATTATGTGTGAGAAGAGCAGTGTGGGCTGAAGAACAGGTAATATTCTAAAGTGACATTTTTTTCCCCTGAATGTATTTGTTATGGAGGATTTTAGAGGCGTCGATCAACTAATAAGGTCCTCCATCCATTTTCTACCGCTTATGCGAGGTCGGGTCGCGGGGGCAGTAGCTTTAGCAGGGACGCCTAGACTAATAAGGCCCTACCGGCCGAAATTCTAAGGAGTGCTCTAAGTCTATGCGTCAAAACTGCCGTGACATTTCAAACGGTGTCACTTGCCCTGAAAACTCAACTTGAATGGCACAAATGGAACATTATTGGTGAGAACAGCAGTGTGGGCAGTAAAATAGGTAATATTCTTTCGTAATCACCTGCTTTTTTCCTGAATTTATTTGTTGTGGAGGATTTTAGAGGAATTTGAAGTGCTCATTCAATGTTTTTTTAGAAAATTTCACAAATATGATGGCCACTTGTCACGTTGCTAGTTGTTACTGTTGTAGGAGTAGTTGAATTATTTATATTGGCTTTTTGCAGAAACAACAACTCCTCTCAGGTGAGCATGCATACTGAAAATATTAAAAAAGGCACCAGATTCAAGTGTGTCGCTGAGCATTTGTATACCAAACATTGTGCAGTACAGCGTCTGAGCCACAAGACTGCTTATAGCCAAGGAAATATACAGTAGCTCAGATGTCTTTGGATTAATTAATATGGGGGCGAATCGAACAGTGTAGGATACAGTGGGGCAAAAAAGTATTTAGTCAGCCACCGATAGTGCAAGTTCTCCCACTTAAAAAGATGAGAGAGGCCTGTAATTTTCATCATAGGTATACCTCATCTATGAGAAACAAAATGAGAAGAAAACAAATCCAGAAAATGTAATCTGATTTTGAGAGAATTTATTTGCAAATTATGGTGGAAAATAACTAGCGGGGATGTTCCAGTGAGCCATGGTTGGCGCCATAATACGTAAGTGGAAAGCCAATCATAGCACCATAAATTTGCCTCGATCAGATGCTCCTCGCAAGATTTCTGACAGAGGAGTGCAAAGAATAATCAGAAGAGTTGTCCAAGAGCCAAGGACCACCTGTGGAGAGCTTCAAAAAGACCTGGAATTAGCAGGTAATGTTGTCACAAGAAAAACAGTGAGTAATGCACTCCGCCTGTATGGGCTGTATGCACGCTCACCACGCAAAACCCCATTGCTGGAAAAAAAAAAGAATGTCAAAGCTCGTTTAAAGTTTGCTGAACAACATTTGGACAAGTGGTCATGAACGGAACAGAGGATAGGACCCAAAAATGCATGACTCCAAAACAAATGGTCCATCAAAGAAGCCCACGGAACCTTCAAGATTTTAAGACTTCTTGTGTGGAGGAAAGGGCCAAAATCACACCAGCACAATGCATGCGACTAATTTCTTGATACAGGAGGTGTCTTGAAGCTGTCATTGCAAACAAAGGCTTGTGTACAAAATATTAAATAAATACCAGTTGGCGTGTTCAATACTTTTTCCCTGTGTCATTTCACATTATTACACACGTCTTAATTTCTGATCTTATTCGTTCTACTTTCTTTGTATGTATGGATTACTTGGGGTGTTCCCAACATCTGGTGAATTTTTCATATCAATAGCACCTATGGAAATATATTTAACGAGCAAAATGGTGATGTGTTAAATACTTATTTCAGCCGCTGTACATTCTCAATGACAAAAAAAAACAGTAATTTACAGCTAATCCAGTTCAAAGTACTCCATAGATCACACATTATGCAATATAGTATGCATAAAATGGCCCATTAAAAATCAAACATATGCACTGATATTACTGAAAATGCTCCAGACACAGATTTTCATGCTCTTTGGCATGACACGCCTGTACAGCACTTCTGGTCACTAGTTACACAGAATCTCTCCTCAGTTTTGAACTGTCGGATTCTATTTTCTCCTAACCTTTGTCTATTGGGTGATTTAAAAGGTATAGATCTTCCAAATAAACATGCTCAACAAATACTTGTAATTCTAGCAATTGCCAAAAAAAACTAAATGGTTCAACTGGAAAGATAAACAAGCAATCAACATTAACCAATGGCAAATGGTAGTGTAGTGTCACATAGAGTGGTCCTGGGGCTGCTCTCGGTTCCTGGGTGCCCGAGGGGTGCCTGCTGGTCCCACTCCGGGGGCCTCGTCTGGGTCTCTGGGTGGAGGGCTGGGGGCCATGCTGCTGCGCTCCGGGCCTGGGTCCTCCTCTTCCCTCTCCCTCTGTGCTCTGTTGTGGTCATCGCCCCTCTCTCACTCGGGCTGTGTGGGATCCCCGGCTGACTTGTGGCCTACAATAGGGTGTCGACGCCTCCTGCCTTGGATGGGCCCACCTTCGGTGGCCTGTTCTGGTCGCTGGGGGATGACGGTGGTGGTGGAGGAATTAGCTGTAGGGTGAGGAGGGGCTGCCCCCCTTTTCTCTGTGGTCTGCCAGCCAGTCTGGCCGGACCCACAAGAGTCTAGCCTCTTACAGCACATACACTACACATTTTTATTACTCACACTGTACATATTTCACACATTGGGCACATTCACATCTCATTCAAGTTCCCCTGTGGGACTGGCATGAGGCATGATGAGGCGGACGGCGAGCCAGGTACTGGCCCATCTGTGCTGGTCTCCGGTCTGTTCGCCCCCTTCTCTGCCCTGCCGGTCCTCCAGTTTTAATGAATCATACACCCGTCAGTGGAGGGAGGGTAGTGTCGGGCTAGGGAGGACACTCGGCCAGGTGTTTCGGTCTGCTCTTTGGCCTGTGGATTTTTAATGCACTACATACATTTGGGGAGCTGGTTGGCCTGGGTGGGGTGACGGTTGCGGGTCATCACTGCCCCGTGGCCGTCTCGCCTCACCCACATCAGTCTCCCCAATTTTAATGCACGACACACGATCACTGTACAGGGATAATGAATGCCAGTCAGGGACCTGGTAACCATAGTAGTAGGGTGGGTGGTGGGTATTCACATTTCTCCTGGCTTGACTCCTGGGGCCTGCAGCTAAACAGGACAGGTTTAAAAAAAAAAAAAAAAACCTGCCCTTCTTCCTCGCATAGATTCTTCTGTCGCATTACACACCTGATACCTTCTTCCACCCGTTCCATCCTGCTTGGACCTGTTTCTTCATTTCCTCACCACACTCACAATTGCTCTGGACTGTTTACCCCAAGTATCTAAAGTCCTCCACATTCGCTTTCTCTTCTACCTGTAGCCCCACTCTTTCTCCTACACCTCTCTCATTCATGCACATACAGTGGGTACGAAAAGTTTTCAGACCCCCTTAAATTTGTCACTTTATTTTAATATTGCAGCCATTTGCTCATATACTTTAAGTTATTTTTTTGTCCACATCAATGTACACACAGCACCCCATATTGACATGGAAAATAAGGAATTGTTGAAATCTTTGCAGATTTATTAAAAAAAGAAAAGCTGAAATATCCCACAGCCATAATTATTCAGACCCTTTGCTCAGTATTTAGTAGAAGGACCCTTTTGAGCTAATACAGCCATGAGTCTTTTGGGGAATGATGCAATAGGTATTTCACACCTGGATTTGGGGATCCTCTGCCATTCCTCCTTGCAGATCCTCTCCAGTTCTGTCAGGTTGGATGGTGAACGTTGGTGGGTAGCCATTTTCAGGTCTTTCCTGAGATGCTTAATTGGGTTTAAGTCAGGGCTCTGGCTGGGCCATTCAAAAACAGTCACGGAGTTGTTCTGAAGCCACCCCTTTGGTATTTGAGCTCTGTGCTTAGCGTTATTGTCTTTTTTGAAGGTGAACCTTCGCCCCAGTCTGAGGTTCTGAGCACTCTGGAGGTTTTCATCCAGGATATCCCTATACTTGGCCACATTCATCTTTTCTTTGATTGCAACCAGTCTCCTTGTCGCTGCAGCTGAAAAACACCCCCAAAGCATGATGCTGCCACCACCATGCTTCACTGTTGGGACTGTATTGCACAGGTGCCTGGTTTTCTCCACACATGCCACTGAGAATTAAGGCCAACAATTTTTATCTTGGTCTCATGAGACCAGAGAATCTTATTTCTCACCATCTTGGAGTCCTTCAGGTGTTTTTTAGCAAACTCCATGCGGGCTTTCATGTGTCTTGCACTGAGGAGAGGCTTCCGTCGGACCACTCTGCCATAAAGCCCCGACTGGTGAAGGTCTGCAGTGATGGTTGACTCTCTAGAACTTTCTCCAATCTCTCGACTGCATCTCTGGAGCTCAGCCACAGTGATCTTTGGGTTCTTCTTTACCTCTCTCAGCAAGGCTCTTCTCCCCCGATTGCTCAGATTGGCCGGACAGCCAGCTCTAGGAAGGGTTCTGAATGTCCCAAACGTTTTCCATTTCAGGATTATGGAGACCACTGTGCTCTTAGGAACCTTAACTGCAGCAGATTTTTTTTTGTAACCTTGGCCAGATCTGTGCCTTGCCACAATTCTGTCTCTGAGCTCTTCAGGCAGTTCCTTTGACCTCATTTGCTCTGACATTAACAGATAACTAGCAACCCTTTATTGCTCAATGACTGTTTTTTGTCAATGTCTTTATGTCTCAAAAGTGTTCTCTGTCAATTGACTGTCTGTTGTCGTACTACAGCGACTCCAACTACCGGACACAAATTTCTTGTGTGTTTTTTGGACATACTTGGCAAATAAAGATGATTCTGACATGCACTGTGAGCTGTAAGGTCTTATATCTAGTCCAATCAGTATAATCAAACACGGCTAGACTCCAAAGAAGGTGTAGAACCATTTTAAGGATGATCAGCAGAAATGGACAGCACCAGAGTTAAATATATGAGTGTCACAGCAAAGGGTCTGAATACCTATGTCTGTGTGATATTTCAGTTTTTCTTTTTTAATAAATCAGCAAAAAATTTCAACAACTTTTTTTCTGTCAAATGGGGTGCTGTGTGTACATTAATGAAGAAAAAATAAATAAATTATTTTAACAAATGGCTGCAATATAACAAAGAGTGAAAAATTTAAGGAGGTCTGAAAACTTTCTGTACCCACTGTATATGGGTGTTTATTTTATTACGGGCCTTTTTGTGTCCTTGATGTAAAATTTAAAGAAAAAATATATTTAAATAGATTTTTTCAATAACCAGCAGTGGGTGTGCCTAATTATGTGTTGTCTAAAATTTCATGCTAATATTAGTATATTTTGACTTTTTTTGAGCGGTTTTATGATGGTATTTTACAGTTTTCACCCTGTCCCGAGCACAGGGTTTAGATATATGAAGCTATATCTTTCTACTAAAAAAATGCTAAAATAGTGTAACCTTTACCATAAATTCCTTAAAGTATAATAGAATTAATGATTTCTCATCATATATATAAAACATTTCAAATTATGTCTTTTATTTTTACTAAAATATGTCTGCCCATTAAAATTGCTGTCATTACCGACACATTGACCATTTTCAGATTAAAAAAAGTTTATTCAAAATCAGATTTTTTTAATTCCCTGAGTCACTTTTTATTTGTCACTCAAGCACATGCTAAGACAGAGATTTTTTACATTTTGATAACTGGAAGAGTAGGTTTTTCCTCATTAGTACCCTTAAGTCACATAATATGTTTATTGCATGTCATTACCAAACGACTTGTAGTGTTAATATGTTTAAAGATTTTCCTGTAAAAACTTGATAATCATATAAAAAAGTTGTACGGGACTAGCTAGCTGAAAGAAAAATTTAAGATAACTCTACCAGCCTATCACAGTTAGCTAAAAACTTTGAAATGTCATTACGATCACAAGATTAATCAATTTTTAATCAATATGCCATTGTGGCGGCAATGACATTTCTATGGGGTATTTCACAAAAAGACCAAATTTAAAAAATAATCTTAAACCAATATATATGGACATGAACAGATTCTGACTCACAGAAAGATGACAATTAAGGTAAGGTAGGTATATATAGTTTTTGTGACATTTTACTTTTGAGAAAAACAAAAATCAAAAGTGCCCGAAATCAAATAAACACCCACATGCTGTCTTACTTCGGCAAATCTTAATTTCTCTCCCTTATCAGTGCATGCCTCCACCTTTCTAACTGTTCCTCCACCTGCTGTCTGCTTTCACTGGAGGCGAACATCATGGTACACGTGGATTCCAGTCTAACCTCATCTGTCAGTTTATCCATCACCACTGCAAACAGGAAGGGGCTCAGGGCTGATACCTGATGCAGTCCTAGATCCTCAGCCCCCTAATGGCGTTCACAGATGCATTGTCTGGGAAAGAATATGTCAGTGTGTCATACCACAAACCTGTACTTCATCTGTACATCACACACAACCTTGGCCATCAGGCATACAGCCTTTGGACATTTAAGGAAACTGACTTTGCAGTGGACTCCCGGGAACCAGTGCAGTTGAAATGAACTAATCACCACTAAAACTAAAACCCAAAGCGGAATAATTCTTTGAAAAAACTAACAAAATACAGATAATTAATGTTTTGATCATATGGGTAGAAGCAAAATCATGCATTGCAAAAATGCATTATATATAGCTAGAAGGGTTTTCCAGAATTTTGAGGTCAACTTTGGGGGTGCGCATTATACATGGGTGCACATTATACACGAGAAATTACAGTAAATATTATTGGGGTTTTTTTCATACCTACATGCTACACAACCGTTTCACTCTTTTTTCCATTTGTATGATAGAAAACCTCTCAGACTTGAAGTACTGTTTACAATATCCACTTCCTTATTTTTTTTTAGCGAGCAGTTGTTGACATTTGGACTATTTTGTATTACAGAAAACAACCTATTGTACTTGAAGTACTGTTTACAATATCTAGATTATTGTTTTTGAAGTAAGACATTTTTGGAAACCTTTTCACTCTTATTTTGCAATTTGATTTATAGAAAACCTTTTAGGCATGTAATGTTTACGATGCACTTTATTTTTGTGTTCTTGAAGTGAATTGTTAACATTTTCACTATTTTGCATTGTAGAAAAACAACTAAAAAAAGCCTGTTGTACTGTATTCGTTTAAAATATCAGCAATATTATTTGTTTATTTGCACCAAAGAATGATGACATAATTTGGACTTGAGATCTGAACAATAAAGGTTTACATTATATTTGTTTTTTCATTGTTTTTATTTGATCAACTTCCCTTCTCTAAGGAACTATAACCCATTCAGAAATAATTAATTTAATGTTCATTTGGTTACACTTAGTTTTATATCTTGATATATACTGTTACTGTGAAGAACAATTTATACAGTGACATGAATTCTGGGCCATATCGCCGAGCCCTAGTTTAAAGCAAATTTCGCTGTCCAAGAAGTAATTTAAAAGTCACACCAGACGCTAGTGTGGACATCGCCACACATCTCATCTGTTTTTGTGAAGCCATGACGATTTGTGAACGAGCACACAGCCACGTCAATGTCCAAATGCGTTGAGTTCTGTTTGAAAGACACAGGCAAATAATTGCTGGCTCCACTGTTAAATCTCTAACGAGACCCAAGACTGAGTCAGTGTGAAAGAGACTATTGCAATATGCAGTGTAGTTACTTAGTGCTCTGGAGTGGTCTGGGTTTCTGATGCCCTTCATTCTCAGCCTCTGCAGGAGCAGTGGGGATGTTACCTGCCTCACTAGGTACACAGACATGGAGTAGGTCTGCAAACATCAGAAATTTTGTCCCAACATCATGTCTAATTGACAATATTATAAGGAAAATTACAAATTGAGTAGGTTTGTTACCTTTCCAATTTCAGGTGCCCATGCCACTGAAATCTGATTGGGTACTGCAGAGGACAGTCGCACTAGTGAGGTAATGTTTAGAGGTTTTCCTGGTCTCTTTTGTTCCACACCATTTTTGGGGAGTGGTACATAACCCTAAAAAAATATATTTTGCAAATCAATCCAAACTTTATTTGAATAGCCCCTTCCATACATTAAGGCAGCACAAAGTACTTCAGTATATTTCTTCCTGAATGCAAAGCAAAATACCTTTATCAGTGCCACTTTCCGTTATTCTAACACCTCAAACCCACACGCACGCATTTATCAACAAATACACTCACACCAACCACAAGGAGGAGCAAAAATAATGGAAGCAGTTAAATCAGGTAAAATAAATCAAAGTATAAGCACTGTAAATATTAGTATGTAAATGATACATAAATACATTAGGTACATTTATTTTGATTAATTTTATGTTTGTCATTTAAGTGTTTACCTCCCCCCCCCCCCCCCCAACATATATAAAACATATAAACATACAAAACAGCAGTATTATCTTTCGTAATAAAAAAACAAATTCCCCATGGTAAATGTCCCTGTATATGGCAGTCAAATACTCATTGGGACCAACAAAAATCCAGCTAATACATTCAATACGATGTCATCCTAATATTAAATGTGAAAAAAATGGTCCCATGCGCTCCTGGAGTTCTCAACATCATCATTGAGCCTCGCTACCATGTGTTCATATGAAACTATTATAACGCTGATTTCATCCATTATTTTACGGTCTTTATTATCTGAGAATCATTCCAGGAGCCATGATCATCCCATCACTGTAAAGTCTTAGAGTCACCTCCATTAATATTGGGATATTAGTACAATTCTCATCTTTTTGGCTCTTAAAACCACCACAATGGATTTGAAATGAAACAAACAAGAAGTCCTTTAACTGCAGAGGTTCAGGTTTAATTTGAGTTATTTACATCCAAATCAGGACAACTGTGTAATTATTTCAACAGTTTGTATATGTGCCTCTGACTTTTTAAAAGGACCAAAAGTAATAGGAAAAATTTAAACTAAATTACGTTTTCACTTTTTAATACTTTGTTGCAAATCCTTTGTCGTCAATTGCAGCCTGAAGTCTATAATGTATAGACATCACGAGACCAGTGATTCCCAACCAGTGTGCCGTGGCACATTAGTGTGCCATGAGCGATCTTCAGGTGTGCCGTGGGAAATTATCAAATTTTACTTAATTGCTCAAAAAATTCTTCCCATGGGCTCACCACCTGTGGGAGGGGCCAAAGGGGTCGGGTGCAGTGCGAGCTGGGCGTTGGCCGAAGGCGCGGACCTTGGCGATCCGATCCCCGGCTACAGAAGCTGGCTCTAGGGACGTGGAATGTCACCTCTCTGGCAGGGAAGGAGCCCGAGCTGGTGTGTGAGGTCGAGAAGTTCCGACTAGATATAGTCGGACTCGCCTCCACGCACAGCTTGGGCTCTGGTACCAGTCCACTCGAGAGGGGTTGGACTCTCTTCCACTCTGGAGTTGTCCACGGTGAGAGGCGCCGAGCAGGTGTGGCTATACTTATTGCCCCCCGGCTTGGCGCCTGTACGTTGGGGTTCTCCCCGGTGGACGAGAGAGTAGCCTCCCTCCGCCTTCGGGTGGGGAGACGGGTCCTGACTGTTGTTTGTGCCTATGCACCAAACAGCATTTTCAACTCCCACCTCCGACAGAACTTTGCTCATGTTCCGGGGGAGGCAGCGGACATCGAGTCCGAGTGGACCATGTTCCGCGCCTCCATTGCTGAGGCGGCCAACCGGAGCTGTGGCCGTAAGGTGGTTGGTGCCTGTCGTGGCAGAAATCCCCGAACCCGTTGGTGGACACCAACGGTGAGGGATGCCGTCAAGCTGAAGAAGGAGTCCTATTGGCCCTTTTTGGCCTGTGGGACTCCTGAGGCAGCTGATGGGTACCAGCTGGCGAAGTGGAATGCAGCTTTGGTGGTCGCTGAAGCAAAAACTCGGGAATGGGAGGAGTTTGGTGAGGCCATGGAGAAAGACTTCCGGACGGCTTTGAGGAAATTCTGGTCCACCATCCAGCGTCTCAGGAGGGGGAAGCAGTGCACCATCAACACTGTGTATAGTGGGGATGGGGCGCTGCTGACCTCAACTCGGGACGTTGTGAGCCGGTGGGGAGAATACTTCCCTTTCTCCAAGCACTTCATCCAGCTCTTCCGAGGGGATCCCGAGGCGTTCCCAGGCCAGCCGAGAGACTCTCTCTCCAGCGTGTCCTGGGTCGTCCCCGGGGTCTCCTCCCAGTGGGACGTGCCCGGAACACCTCAAAGGGAAGGTGTCCAGGAGGAATCTTAATAAAATGTCCGAGCCACCTCATCTGGATCCTCTCAATGTGGAGGAGCAGCGGCTCTACTCTTAGCCCCTGCCAGACGACCGAGCTTCTCACCCTCTCTCTAAGGGAGTGCCCGGACACCCTGCAGAAGAAACTCATTTCGGCCACTTCTATCCAGGATCTTGTTCTTTCGGTCACGACCCACAGTTCGTGACCACAGGTGAGGGGAGGAACATAGATCTACCAGTAAATTGAGAGCTTTGCCTTTCGGCTTAGCTCCTTCTTCAACTCAACGGACCCATACATAGTACACAATACTGCAGACACTGCACCGATCTGCCTGTCGATCTCACGTTTCATTCATCCCTCACTCGTGAACAAGACCCCAAGATACTTGATACTCCTCCACTTGGGGCAGGATCTCATCCCCGATCTGGAGAGGGCACGCCACCCTTTTCCGACTGAGGACCATAGTCTCAGATTTGGAGGTGCTGATTCTCATCCCAGCCGCTTCACACTCGGCTGTGAACCGCTCCAGTGACAGTTGGAAATCACGGCTTGATGAAGCCAACTGAAACACATCGCCTGCAAAAAGCAGCGATGCAATACTGAGGCCACCAAAACGGACCCCCACTACGTCTCGGCTGCGCCTAGAAATTCTGTCGTACAACACTGGTCCTACAGGGACCGAACAGCCCGTATCAGGGGATTCCCATACTCCCGAAGCACCCCCCACAGGACTCCCTGAGGGACACTAGTCGAACGCCTTCTCCAAGTCCACAAAACACATGTAGGTAGACTGGTTGGGCAAACTCCCATGCACCCTTGAGGACCCTGCCAAGGGTGTACAGCTAATCCACTGTTCCACGGCCAGGACGAAAACCACACTGCTCCTCCTGAATCTGAGATTCGACTTCCCGACGGACCCTCCTCTCCAGCACCCCCGAATAGACCTTACCAGGGAGGCTGAGTTGTGTGATCCCCCTGTAGTGGTCACCCTTCTTCAAAAGGGTGACCACCACCCCAGTCTGCCAATCCAGAGGCACTCTCCCCGATGTCCCCGCGATGTTGCAGAGGCGTGTCAACCAGGGCAGCCCCACAATATCCAGAGGCTTTAGGAACTCTGGGCGAATCTCATCTACCCCCGGGGCCTTTCCACCGAGGAACTTTTTTAACCACCTCGGTGACCTCAACCCCAGAGATAGGAGAGTCGGCCTGATAGACCCCAGACACTGCCCCATCTTCACTATATGGTTGATGGTGCACTGCTTCCCCCTCCTGAGATGTCGTATGGTGTACCAGAATTTACTCGAAGCCGTCCAGAAATCTTTCTCCATGGTCTCACCGAACTCCTCCCATGTCCGAGTTTTTTTCCTCAGTGACAACCAAAGCTTCATTCCACTTGGCCAGCAAGTATCCATCAGCTGCCTCAGGAGTCCCACAGGCCAAAAAGGCCTAATAGGATTCCTTCTTCAGCTTGATGGCATCCCTCACCACTGGTGTCCACCAACGGTTTCGGGGATTGCCGCCACGACAGGCATCGACTACTTTACGGCCACAGCTCCAGTCGACCACTTCAGCAATGGAGGCGCGGAACATGATCCATTCATACTCAATGTCCCCCGCGTCCCCTGGGACATGGGTGAAGTTCTGCCGCACGTGGGAGTTGAAACTCCTTCAGACAGGGGTTTCTGCCAGACATTCCCAGCAGACCCTCACAATACTTTAGGGCCTGCCAGGTCGGATCGGGATCTTCCCCCACCATCGGAGCCAACTCACCACCAGGTGGTGATCGGTTGACAGCTCCGCCCCTCTCTTCACCCGAGTGTCCAAGACATGCGATGTAATGACATCGAAGTCCGTTGTGAGCACAGAAGTCCAATAACAGAACACCACTCGGGTTCTGATTGGGGGGGGGGGGGGCTTCCTCCCAATCACGCCCTTGCAGGTCTCACTGTCATTGCCCACATGAGCATTTAAGTCCCCTCGCAGAACGATGGACTCCCCAGCGGGAGCGCTCTCCAGGACCCCCTCTAAGGACTCCAAAAAGGGTGGGTACTCTGAACTGCTGTTTGGTGCATAGGCACAAACAACAGTTCCGTTCCCTGACCCGAAGGCAGAGGGAGGCTACCCTCTCGTTCACCGGAGTGAACCCCAATGTACAGGCCGGGGGGCAATAAGTATACCTACACCTACTCGGTGCCTCTCACCGTGGGCAACTCCAAAGTGGAAGAGAGTCCAACCCCTCAAAGAGGACTGGTAGTAGAGCCCAAGCCGTGTGTGGAGGCGAGCCCGACTATATCTAGTCGGAACTTCTCAACCTGACACACCAACTCGGGGTCCTTCCCTGCCAGAGAAGTGACATTCCACATCCCTAGAACCAGCTTCTGTAGCCGGGGATCGGATCCCCAAGGTCCCCACCTTCGGCCACCGATCAGCTCACACTGCACCCGACCCTATGGGCACTCCCACAGGTGGTGAGCCCGTGGGAAGGGGGATTCACGTCACCCTTTCGAGCTGGGTGCAGGCCCGCCCACCACTTCTCTCCTTCGAGCCCCACCTCCACGACTGGCTCGAGACGGGGGCCCCAGTGACCCGCGTCCGGGCAAAGGAAACCTATTTCCATTTATTGTATTCATCATAGGGGTTTTTGGAGCCGTGCTTTGTCCGGTCCCTCACCTACGACCTATTTGCCATGGGTGACCCTACCAGGGGCATGAAGCCGCAAACAAATTAGCTCCTAGGATCATTGGGACACAAACTCCTCCACCACAATAAGGTGACGGCTCAAGGAGGGGAATAATAATAATAATAATAATATTAATAATAATACATTTAACTTATATAGCGCATGAATTATGTTTTAAGTCAGTTAATTCCCTACTACTATCAATAATTATGTGAATGTTAATTGATCTTATGTGTGTTTGTTCCCCCTCTGCAGCTGTTGTTGTGTCTTCACCTTTTTTTTTTTTACCATCTGGCACCAGGAGTAAAAGTGTCATCTAGGCGCATGAGATGTCTAGCTTCCACTATCTTCACTTCCTGCCGTTTAATGTCATTGAACATGTAGGAGTTGACAAATGCTTCTGCAAAGCTGCAATGTTAAAAATAATGAAGAATGCACTACATTAATATACACTATCAAATAACTAGTGCTTTCAGTATTAAGAATAATGCAGCACTGCAAAAATTATGCACTACATGGCTTCACAGTCTCACTATAGTATTTCCATATGTATTTCTGTATCGCGGATTTCATCTATTGCGCGGGTGGTCCGGAACCTACCCCAGCAATAAACGAGGGACTACTGTAATTTGTCCCTAGGGCCTTTCGTGTGTCCTGTAATCAGTCAGTCGACCTATTTAAAGGGTGACAAGTAATGACTGTGCTGTTTTGTGACATGGTGTGTACCACTCTAAACACGGACCACAGAGAAGAGAGAGATAATACAAATGGTAACAAAATAGCCCAGACAAACCTCTAAAGAAATTAAAGGTGAACTCCAAAATCTAGGTATATCAGCATCAGATCGTCATTCTTTGAGCCAAAGTGGACTTCATGGGAAACAACCCATGCGGCTTCTGAGAAAGCACGGCCTGCCACCGGAGCTGCTGAGACAGTTCTACACAGCGGTAGTCGAATCAGTCCTGTGTTCTTCCATCACAGTCTGGTTTGGTGCTGCTACAAAAAAGGACAAACTCCGACTGCAACGGACAATCAAAACTGCTGAAAGGATTGTCGGTACCCCCCTACCCACCATTGAGGACTTGCACGCTGCCAGAACTAAGACAAGGGCGTGCAAAATCCTCTCGGACCCTCCGCACCCCGGTCACCCCAGCTCCTTCCCTCAGGTAGGCGCTACCGATCAATGCAAACTAGAACTAGTAGACATTCCAACAGCTTCTTCCCTATTGCGATCAACTTCTTAAACACTTTACCTATAATTCCATTACAACAAGCTGGCAATTTTTTTGACTTGAGTTCGTTGTCACATTTCTGTGGGGCCAATTATGTATTACTCGTGCACTCACTGTAGTTGTCTCGCCATGCTGCACTATTTGCATATACTGGCCACTCATGTCAGAGTAGCATCTGCTCCATTGCACACTGTTTGAGGAGTATCTGTAACATTTGCACAACCAACATTGTCCCAGATTATCGCACTACTCGTCACTTTAAACCGCATACACTCCTTGAAGTCTCAGCGCCCCTTGCACACTGGTCATTGCACCGGTCTATTGCAATATTAGTCATTCGAACTGCTCTAAGTGCTAGAGGACTCTGCATCTTTTTGCACAATTGTTTTTTGTCAATGTCTCTCTCTCTAAAGTGTTCTGTAAATTGACTGTCTGTTGTACTAGAGCGGCTCCAACTACCGGAGACAAATTCCTTGTGTGTTTTGGACATACTTGGCAAATAAAGATGATTCTGATTCTGATTCTGAGAAAGAGAGTATCTGTTGTAAAGAGCTCCGTTTCATTTCTGTCGCTGCCCCTCGTACTTGTAAGTTTTGCCCGATGTTATAAATGTATTCAGTAAAAACAGAGTAAAGTTAGAAGCATACCTATTTTACTATTTTTCACTGCTAACTCAGTGTCCGGTGGCTATGGTTTGTTTACAACACCTGCTGCTGCAAAAGTGAGCTGATCAAGGTAAGCGGCCAGCGCCTCCTGTCTTTCGCATCTTTTTGCTTGGCTTTTAATTGTCATATGCGGCCATTTTGGCTCCTTGTGAGGAAAGCTAGTCGGCACTGCATTGGATTTAAGCAGTTGTTTATACCCAGACACACCGACCACATCGCGTTTTTTCAATGTATAAAATTCAGGAGAAAGCGACGACAAACCGTTTCTCAGTCTAGTAATCTGAAGGTTGCTACAGGAATTAGATGAGTTCTCGATAACCAGAGGTCTTTTGTCGAAACCAAACACGCACAAATGATACAGGTAGTGATTTTTTATAGAAAATTTAATGAGATCTAACATGGGAATCTACCAGGGTAACAATGCAGGAAAGAAAACACAAAGGACAGCCAAACATTGGCAACTTGTGATATGAGGGTGGAATTAGCGGGTATTGACAATGCATATAGCTGGGGGTTCCTGTTGTCGTTAATTTAAACCCAAATATGCACTAATTTGTATTTAGTAACAGCATGTTGGACTTAGGTTGCGGAGACCAATTCAGGCAGGCGGGCGGACTTTCCAGGTGGTTGGCAAGAGCGCTCACGAGGGATGGTTTGAAGAAAAAGGAAGGAAAGAGAAGACGACGACGCACTTCAGGTGCAGCATGGCCGGAGCGCTGGCAGTGCCAATGCTTGCCACGCGGTCAGGGAAAAACCTGCACCGCAATTACTTCCCAATAGAGCCTCGTCCGTAAACTGCCCCACACCCAAAAGCGTAGCTTCGGGGAGTTGGCAGGTGCTTCCTGCGGTCCACGCTTGGCAGTGAGCGGCAGGAAAGTTCGCCGTCTCCCAGCCTCCACCACCTCGTGGTGAGAGGTGGGGCTCCCGGGCTGGACCAGATCTTTGGCAGGTTGAACAACGAGAGAGAGTGAGAGAGAGCAAACAAGAGCGAGAGCACAGGACAAAGGAGATTTGGCCTTTTATCTGCTTCAGAGAGCGAGGCTGGCCCCTTTTGACCAAATGGAGGCAGACCGCGCCTCTAGAATCACATTTCATTTTAGGATAATTTGTGGTTTAAAACCAGTGGAATAAAATAACATGAATTATTGGATTTAAGATAGCGAGACCATTTTCCAGCTTTGCATTGTGATACGGACATCCGCTTTAATCCCTGTAACGAATGTTTCAATGGTATGTGGTTGTTGAGAACACTGTAACATTTGCAGTGTGGCATTTGTGTTGTGTGGGGTGAAACATCTCATCAGTTGACAAACAGATTTGAGATCAGACATTCAAATTTGCAGAAATACAATCACTAGTGGTGCTATTGCGATGGTAACACTGGTGGCGTTCAAGTTCACTGGTGGCGTTCAAGTTCTTAAAATATTATATAACATTCAAGTCCAGTGAAAATTGTGATGAGTTAATCATGGATTGCTGTAGATTTCCACTAGCTGTGTGTGTCGCTAGAGCTCCATCCGTTGTCCCAGACAGAACGAACAAATGTCACTGAAAACAGCGGGAAAAATAAGTCTTTGTTGGTGAGACTCTTCAGGCTGGCTGGGGGTGAAAGTTAATTCATTTAGGGTCAGGGTGAGAAACCAGCAGATGTCTGTGTCTCAGCTTTGATGAGCAACTTGGGACTGGCTGGTAATTCATTTAGCGTCCGTGTGCGAAGTTAAACCTCATTTGCTTCTTCTTTGATAAACAGACAATGCTTTCCTTAGATGACTTGTGTATGTAGACTGACTCAGCGGGGCAGCCGAGGCAGGTATGCGGAACAGGATGAGACTCGGGGTGCTGGGTGTCATCTTTACTGGCGTGTCCGTTACAACGGGGACCTTAGCGATCCGATCCCCTGCTACAGAAGCTGATTCTAGGGAAGTGAAATGTCGGACTTGCGTCCGCATGTCTTGGACACTCGGGTGAAGAGAGGGGCGGAGCTGTCAACTGATCCCCACCTGGTGGTGAGTTGGCTCCGATGGTGGGGGAAGATGCCAGTCCGATGTGGCAGGCCCAAAGGTATTGTGAGGGTCTGCTGGGAACGTCTGGTGGAATTCCCTTTCAGAAGAAGTTTCAACTCCCACCTCCGACAGAACTTTGATCATGTTCCCGGTGAGGCGGGGGACATCGAGTCCGAGTGGACCATGTTTCACGCCTCCATTGCTGAGGCGGCCGACTGGAACTGTGGAAGGTAGTCGGTGCCTGTCATGCCAACTTTCAATCTCCGAACCCATGGGTGAACACCAGCGGTGAGGGATGCTGTCAAGCTGAAGAAAGAGTCCTGCCGGGCCTTTTTGGCTTGTGGGACTCCTGAGTCAGCTGATGGGTACCGGCTGGCCAAGATGAATGCAGCTTTGACTGCACAGTTGCAGGTTATGGACATATCGTGCAATCACCCTTTTAAAAAGCAGATGTGGAAGAAATGGAACGAGTGGATGACTTCGGGGACTCATACATTCACTACAGGTGGCAATGTAAGACCGGTAAGCTTTTTTATATCAAGCGTGGCACACTTATTTATGGTACATCAGCACATGCACACAGATTATTATTATTATTATTATTAATATTATTAATGCACCCCTATGGGGGGCACAAGCCAGTGCAAACTGTAGGACGGTCCCAAGCCCAGATGAATGCAGAGGGTTGCGTCAGGAAGGGCATCCGGCTTAAAACTTTGCCAAACAAATATGAGCGTTCATCCAAAGAATTCCATACCGGATCATTCGTGGCCCGTGTTAACAACGTCCGCCACCGGCGCCGTCAACGTGCCGGGCGTCGGTGGAGATTCAGCTACTGTGGGTCGAAGAAGAGGAAGAGGTGGAAAGCGGGTTATTCCGCAGAAAGAGAAGAGAAAAGCACAGAGCCTCGAATTGAATGTGGGGACTTTAAATGTTGGGACTATGACAAGAAAATCTCGGGAGTTGGTTGACATGATGATTAGGACAAAGGTTGATATATAGTGTGTCCAGGAGACCAGGTGGAAAGGCAGTAAGGCTAGAACTCTTGGGGGCAGGGTTGAAATTATTTTACCATGGTGTAGATGGGAAGAGAAATGGAGTCGGGGTTATTTTAAAAGAAGAGTTGGCTTAGAGGTGAAAAGAGTATCAGATCGAGTGATGAGGCTAAAACTTGAAAACTTGGGTGTTATGTATAATGTGATTAGCGGCTATGCCCCACAGGTAGGAAGTTCTGGAAGGAGCGAGACGAAGGGGTTCTGAGCATCCCAGACAGAGAGTCGTGATTGGTGCAGATTGTAATGGACATGTTGTGAAGGACATAGGGGTGATGAAGAAGTGATGGGTAAGTACGGCATCCAGCAAAGGAACTTGGAGCGACAGATGGTGGTAGACTTCGCAAAAAGGATGCAAATAGCTGCAGTGAACACTTTTTTCCAGAAGAGGCAGGAACATAGGGTGAGGTGGCAAAGGCCAAACGAGGCATATGATGACATGTATGCCAGGTTGGACACTAAAGAAGGAGAAAATCATCTATACAGGTTGGCCAGACAGAGGGATAGAGATGTGCAGATAGAGATGGGAAGGATGTGCAGCAGGTTAGGGTGATTAAGGATAGAGATGGAAATATGTTGACGGGTGCCAGCAGTGTGCTAGCTAGATGGAAAGAATACTTCGAGTTGATGATGAATGAGGAAAATGAGAGAGAAGGGAGAGTAGAAGAGGCAAGTGTGGTGGACCAGGAAGTGCCAAGTTAGAAAGGCATGAAAGAGGACGAAAAATGGAAAGGCAGTTGGTCCTGATGACATTCCCGTGGAGGTATGGAAGCATCTAGGAGAGCTTGTTCAATAGAATTCTAGCGCATGAGAAGATGCCTGAGGAATGGAGGAAAAGTGTACTGGTGCCCATTTTTAAGAACAAGGGTGATGTGCAGAGCTGTGGGAACTATAGAGGAATAAAGTTGATGAGCCACACAATGAAGTTGTGGGAAATAGTAGTGGCGGCTAGACTCAGGACAGAAGTGAGTATTTGGGAGCAACAGTATGGTTTCATGCCTAGAAAAAGTACCACTGATGCATTATTTGCCTTGAGGATGTTGATGGAAAAGTACAGAGAAGGTCAGAAGGAGCAACATTGTGTCTTTGTAGATCAAGAGAAAGCCTATGACAGAGTACCCAGAGAGGAACTGTGGTACTGCATGCGGAAGTCTGGAGTGGCAGAGAAGTATCAAGGATCAGCCCTGATCCCCTTCCTGTTTGCAGTGGTGATAGATAGGCTGACAGATGAGGTTAGACTGGAATCCGCGTGGACCATGATGTTTGCAGATGACATTGTGATCTGCAGTGAAAGCAGGGAGCAAGTGGAGGAACAGTTAGAAAGATGGAGGCATGCACTGGAAAGCAGAGGAATGAAGATTAGCAGAAGTAAGACAGAATATATGCGCATGGATGAGAGGGGTGGTGGGGGAAGAGTGAGGGAGAAGCGATAGCAAGGGTGGAGGACTTTGAATACTTGGGGTCAAAAGTCCATGGTTGAGTGTGGTCAGGAAGTGAAGAAACTGATCCAAGCAGGTTGGAAAGGGTAGAGGAAGGTGTCAGGTGTGTTATGTGACAGAAGACCCTCTGCTAGGATGAAGGGCAAAGTTTATAAAACAGTGGTGAGGCCAGCCATGATGTACGGATTAGAGACAGTGGCACTGAAGAGACAACAGGAAGCAGAGTTGGAGGTGGCAGAAATGAAGATGCTGAGGTTCGCTCTCGGAGTGACCAGGTTGGATAAAATTTGAAATGAGCTCATCAGAGGGACAGCCGAGGTTCAATGTTTTGGAGACAAAGTTAGAGAGAGCAGACTTCGATGGTTTGGACACGTCCACAGGAGAGATAGTGAGTATATTGGTAGAAGTATGATGAGGATGGAGCTGCCAGGCAAGAGAGCGAGAGGAAGACCAAAGAGAAGGTTGATGGATGTCGTGAGGGAAGGCATGAGGGCAGTTTATGTTCGAGGAGCATGCAGGAGATAGGCTTACATGGAAAAGGATGACGCGCTGTGGCGACCCCTAAAGGGACAAGCCGAAAGGAAAAGAAGATTATTATTATTATTATTGTGAAGTAGACAATTCTTTGAAATATTTACCAGACTAAAAATACAAACCTACCAGAATAAAAATACAGATAATTTGTAATGTTTTGAGCATACATTGTACACGGGAAATTACGGTATATGCCCCCACAAGTCTCAACATGGTATTCGGATTAATACTGTGTTTGTGGAATAAGAACTAAACAGATAAATTCATTAATTTTCACCTATTCCAGAAGGCATCCATGTTGGGTAATATCACCTTCTGCTGTGGACTGAAATAAACGTCACAGATGCCCTCGCGGACGTCATGTGACCAAACCAGAAAAATCAGGCTATTGGGCCCTGTCTGCTGCGATAACTAGCAGGTTGATTCCATGATGGTTTGGACATTCTTGCAAATTTGATTTGAAACCATCATGTAACCTCTGCCTCCAGTCAAAATGTCAAAGTCAAGCCAGCCGCAACAAGATTTTTCACATTAAGCACCGTGACATAGAAAATAAATAAATAAAAAAGCACCATGGATACACTCCGGGCATCACCAGTGCACCACAGAGGCCAACAAAATAAAAGCCCCCCCATTGGACATCAATGCTTTGTTTGGCTTTTGCCTATGAATATTCTCATTCATACAGGTCATTTCATTCTCAGGGAATTGAATTGAACAACTGGACAAACAGAACAGTCCAGTTGCGATCAACTCAATGCCCTGAGACTTACTAGGCTTTTATTTTAAAGTTAGCCTCCGCACCTCATCAAGGCTTGCGGCACGAACAACGCTACTGCCATAGGAACCCTCCCAGCCGACCTCGACTCTTTGAATACTGTCCTGACTGCAGTTTATATTACCATCATATACTGTTGCCACCATCATCACCCCAACACCATCCCCATATCATGTTCAATCGCTAATTTAATACGCAAAATTTAGTACGTTGTCATTGATTAAATGGTAGAATACGACGCTCGCTCAACGGCGTTAGCAGGTAGCAGCTAGCAACCCGAGTGCCCAGTAGACTCACAAGAGCTGGTTGACTACTTTTCCGAGGCAGTTTAATCGGCGAAAATGAATCTGCACTTTTATGCTGAGCCTTACATAGTTACAGTTCCTACCGATCCATTTTTAATAAACGAAGCTTGCACAAAAGTAAGGGAACCGGCTGGCTCGTAGCTACATTAGCTCTAATGTCACTTCGTCCCTTTCGCCGAAAGTAGGGAGAGTTTTATGTCACACTCACGACTTTTGCACACGAAATGACGTAAAACTGGCGGCTTACGATCCGTTGTATTTTTTAGATAGTAGAGTTAAGTATAAGGAAGATTTTAATCTCCTGACTTTACTTCCGCTTTAATTTATCTAAAAATTGTTTATTTATTACAAATAACGTATTTAATCATCTATGCCAGCAATGTAGTGACAGGCACAACAACTTCTTCCATTCGATGGAAGAAAGTGCAATAATTATTAACCTGTGTTTTTGTTCAGTGATGTGTCTTGAAATGTTTCTCATGTAAAATATGTGCCTTGGCTCAGTAAATGTTGGGAAAAACTGATTTAGTGTAGCTTTCCAATTATCTGAAATTAAATTAGTCATTGATGGTTTAGTGGTACATTCGCCTGACTGAGTTCTCACCAGTGACTGTGTGAATTTGAGTGTCAATGGTAGTCTATGTGCCTTGTGATTGAATAGGCACCAATCCACGGTGTAGTCTACCTTTCCCCTGAAGTTGACTTGGATAAGCTCCAACTCCCTATGATCCTGAACAAGATGAGTGGTATCCAGTGAAAATGGATGAATGAATTAAATCAAATGATTGATGTCAGAATATCTTCGAGGGTGGCACCATCTTGGTGAGTGGTCCCACATGACTCCTTCTTTTCCTGATAGGGGTCGCCACAGCGTGTAATCCTTTTCCATGTCAGACTATCTCCTGCAGCCTCCTCTCTAACACCAACTGCCCTCATGTCTTCCCTCATGACATCCATCGACCTTCTCTTTGGTCTTCCTCTCGCCTGGCAGCTCCATCCTCATCAGCGTTCTACCAATATACTCACTCTCTCTCCTCTGGACCTGTCCAAACCATCGAAGTCTGCTCTCTCTAACTTTGTCTCCAAAACATCTAACCTTAGCTGTCCCTCTGATGAGCTCATTTCTAATTTTATCCAGGGTGGTCACTCCTAGAACAAACCTCAACATCTTCATTTCCGCCACCTCCAGCTCTGCTTCCTGTTGTCTCTTCAGTGCCACTGTCTCTAATCCGTACATCATGGCTGGCCTCACCACTGTTTTATAAACTTTGCCCTTCATCCTAGCAGAGACTCTTCTGTCACATAACACACCTGACACCTTCCACCACCCGTTCCAACCTGCTTGGACTTGTTTCTTTACTTCCTGACCACATTCAACCATTGCTCTGGATTGTTGACCCCAAGTATTTAAATTCCTCCACCCTTGCTATCTCTTCTCCCTGTAGCCTCACCCTTCAACCTCCCACTCCTCTCATTCATGCACACATATTCTTACTTCGGCTAATCTTCATTCCTCTCCATTCCAGTGCATGCCTCCATCTTTCTAATTGTTCCTGCACCTGCTCCCTGCTTTCACTGCAGATCACAATGTCATCTGCAAACATCATGGTTTACGGGGATTCCAGTCTAACCTCATCTGTCAGCCTATCCATCACCACTGCAAACAGGAAGGGGCTCAGGGCTGATCCCTGATGCAGTCCCACCTCCACCTTAAACTCCTCTGTCACACCTACAGCACACCCTACCACTGTTCTGCTGCCCTCATACATGTCCTGTATTGTTCTAACATACTTTTCTGTCACTCCAGACTTCCACGTGCAGTCCCACAGTTCCTCTCTGGGTACTCTGTCATACGCTTTCTCTAGATCCACAAAGACACAATGTAGCTCATTCTGACCTTCTCTGTACTTTTCCATCAACATCCTCAAGGCAAATAACGCATCTGTGGTACTCTTTCTAGGCATGAAACCATACTGTTGCTCGCAAATACTCATTTCTCTCCTAAGTCTACCCTCCACTACCTTTTCCCATAACTTTGTGTGGCTCATCAATTTTATTCCTCTATAGTTCCCACAGCTCTGCACATCACCCTTGTTCTTAAAAATGGGCACCAGCACACTTTTCCTCCATCCCTCAGGCATCTTCTCACGCGCTAGAATTCTATTGAACAAGCTGGTCAAAAACTCCACAGCCACCTCTCCTGGATGCTTCCATACCTCCACAGGAATGTCATCAGGACCAACTGCCTTTCTATTTTTCATCCTCTTTAATGCCTTTCTAACTTCCCCCTTACTAATCATTGCCACTTCCTGGTCCACCACACTTGCCTCTTCTACTCTCCCTTCTCTCTCATTTTCCTCATTCATCAACTCCTCAAAGTATACTTTCCATCTGTCCAGCACACTACTGGCATCAGTCAACACATTTCCATCTCTATCCTTAATCACCCTAACATGCTGCACATCCTTCCCATCTCTATCCCTCTGTCTGGCCAGCCTGTATAGATACTTTTCTCCTTATGTCCAACCTGGCGTAGATGTCATCATATGCCTCTAGTTTGACCTTTGCCACCTCTACCTTTCCCCTACGTCGCATCTCAAAGTATTCCTTTCTCCTCTTCTCGGTCCTCTGTGTCCCACTGCTTTTTCCTTGTGTAATTTTTTGTACTTTGAGGTTCCACCACCAAGTCTCCTTCTCTCCTTTCCTGCCAGAAGATACACCAAGTACTCTCCTGCCTGTCTCTCTGATCACATTGATTGTAGTAGTCCAGTCTTCTGGAAGCTCCTCTTGTCCACCGAGAGCCTGACTCAGCTCTTCCTGAAAAAAGCTGCACGACACTCGTCCTGTCTCAGCTTCCACCACATGGTTCTCTGGTCTGTCTTTGTCTTCCTCATCTTCCTCCCCACCACCAAAGTCATCTTACACACAAACCATCCTATGCTGTCTAGCCACACTCTCCTGACCACTACCTTACAGTCTGTAACCTCCTTCAGATTACATGGTCTGCACAAAATGTAATCCACCTGCATGCTTCTATCTCCGCTCTTGTAGGTCACCCTATGTTCGTACCTCTTCTGGAAAAAAGTGTTCACTCCAGCCATTTCCATCCTTTTTGCAAAGTCTACCACCATTTGTCCCTCCAAGTTCGTTTCCTGGATGCCGGACTTACCCATCACTTCTTCATCAGCCCTGTTTCTTCCACCAACATGTCTATTACAACCTGCACCAATCACAACTCTCTCTCTCTCTCTGGGATGCTCAGAACTACTTCGTCTCGCTCCTTCCAGAACTTCCTACCTGTGGGGCATAACCGCTAATCACATTATACATAACACTCTCAATTTCAAGTTTCAGCCTCATCACTCCATCTGATACTTTTTTCACCTCCAAGAAATTCTTAGCCAACTCTTTTTTTAAAATAACCCCGACTCCATTTCTCTTCCCATCTACACCATGGTAAAATAATTTCAACCCTCCCCCATAACTTCTAGCTTAACTGCCTTTCCACCTGGTCTCCTGGACACACAATATATCAACCTTTCTCCTAATCATCATGTCAACCAACTCACGAGATTTTCCTGTCATAGTCTCAACATTCAAAGTCCCCACATTCAATTCTAGGCTCCGTGCTTTCCTCTTGTCTGCCTAAGAACCCGCTTTCCACCTCTCCTTCGTCTTCGACCCACAGTAGCTGAATTTCCACCGGCGCCCTGCAGGTTAACGGCACCGGGGGCGGACGTTGTTAACCCGGGCCACAACCGATCTGGTTTGGAATTCTTTAGATGAACGCTTATGTTTGTTTGGCAAAGTTTTAAACCGGGTGCCCTTCCTGATGCAACCCTCTGCATTTATCCGGGCTTGGGACCGGCCTACAGTTTGCACTGGCTTGTGCCCCCCATAGGGCTGCATTAGTGGTCCCACATGACTCCAAATTTTGTAATCACAGAAACATGTAAAGCAGTTGGGCTGAAAGATTTGCTCGTTAAAAGGAAATATAAACAGGAAATATGTTACAAAAACAGCCGGAAAGACATTACAAGTAAATATAATAAATACGTAGCCAAAGAAAATGAAAGAAAGTACATACTAAAGTTCGATATTGACTCAGTCTTTCAGAGCAAAACAGTAACTTACTGGTAAAGGAAAAAGTTTTCCATTGACCTTTACACAGAGACCGTTTGGGTAGTTGTCTTCTTGTGGGCAACTCGTCTCTGACAAGCAAAACCTGACAAAAAAAACAAGACAAAGTACGATCATTATTGTTATTAAAGTTGAACAACAAAGGTTTGGGGGGCGCAAACCAAACCATAAACATTTATTTAAAAAAATGGATGATAACGTGTGGTCTGCATATTAACATTATACAGGAAAAAGCACTGTGTATATGATGACTTAAACCTGCAATCCATCAGTCATTTTCACCCAAACCACTGCTAGAGGAGATGGCACAATGCTGATTACGCCTGTCAGCTCCTCTAAACGCTTTTCAGTATTTTTTTTATTTAGTGAATGCCCAATTCATTTCTCATCATGGCCCATTTGGTGGCGCACCGTAAAGGACTAGGTGGAAATGACGGCATGGAAATGAGGCATTTCACCGAACAATGGGCGGAGCGCAGTTATAAAAAGCTCACTAAACAATATTTTGCGTTTCTATCGCAGAAAATGATCATACAATAATTACTCTGTAAACGTAAAATGTAAATAATAGCTAGAGCTGAGAGCAGCGATGAATGGCCCTCGCACCCCTGGCTACGTTGGTGTACTGGCACATTGGGGTACAGGCACATTTCATATCCATTGAATACAGATGCAGAGCACACTTCAGATTTATTTTCACGTAAAACAGAGAAAACTGTATATACTTTTCATTCCACTTCACAATTATGTGCTACTTTGTGTTGGTGTGTCACATAAAATGTCAACAAAATAAGTTCAAGTCGGTGATTATAAGGTCACAAAATATGAGTAGTTGAAGCGGGATGAATACTTTCCCAAGGCAGTGTACATGCAGGAATAACTAACAAAGTTTGCCAGTAGGAGGCACTATGATTACAAAAGAATAATTTTTGCAGATGTCTTCGAACCGGAACTCAAGTGTGTGACATTTTGAAAAGATATGGGCATTTGTTGTGAAGTAGAAAAATTCTTTTTGTCACGATGAAACATCAAAATCTGTCAAACAGCATTAGACAAATTAAAAAGCTTTTAATAACTTTTCATCTTCAACATCTTTAGATGACACACCCAAAGTTTGAAGTCAATCAGAGAAATGTATCGGAGGAGTTCATTAAAATACGACTTTTGCAAAAGGCGAAAAACGCCATAAAATGTGAAAGTAAATAAAAACCGGCGGCCTTCCTGTTGGGTTAAGGGTATGACTCCAAGATTCCTTGTTGTAGGTTTTGGTAGGCCTAAGTGAAACATAGAGCTGGGGCTGCTTTTGTGAAAATTTGTCCGGGGCGCTACCGACCCATTTCTTAAAAATTGCACAAAAAATATGCAAAATATTAAAATGTTTGCCAGGCATAATGTGTGTACAAAGTTTCATGAGTTAGCATGTATGTTTACAGTGTTGGTTTCTTGGCGAACAGCATGTTTCCACGGCAACAGCGTTACACAAAAAGAAAAGCTTTTAATAACTTAATTTTCAATATGTTTAGATCAGACACCCAAAGTTTGAAGTTGATCGGATAAGACCTGCCGGAGGAGGAAAAATACGACAGCTGTCAAAGGCGAAAAATAGGACCGAATTTGAAAGTAAATTAAATATGGCGGACTTCCTGTTGGTGTTTAGGGTTCGGCTACATGAGACTTTTTTGTAGTTCTTGGCCTGTTATATATGCCTCCCAATTTTGGTAGACGTAGATGAAACGTACAGCCCGGGGCTGGCATCAAAATTTGATGCCCTGTCATATAGTACGGCGCAAATATAAAGATTTTACCAACTTTTAACTCATTCATTGCCAGCTGTTTCCTGAGCAGGGAACCCCTAGACTGCCAGGCATTTTCGAGCAATTTCACTCCTTTTTTCAAGCCCCACAGAATATTGTGTACTATGACTATGTAAACACTAAAACCACCAAAAGAAAGATCAGACTCTCTTCTTTCATCAGAAAAAGAAGTTTGTCATTAGCTTACACCGTTCTTTAGTAATCAGCAGTCAAATATAGGCTACTTCCAGCCAAATCTGTTTCTGGAGGAAAAAAACTGAGAAAACAGCCTTTTTGTGAAAGCAGACAGATCAAGCAGAACAATGACTTTGACACCAATATTTTTTTCTTTCGGGAAAATCTCAAACATCTGAACATAAAAAAACACTGACAAAGTACTTTTGACAGAAAAATGATGTATTTACAAGTATAACTGTACAGAATTTACATTAAACAAAAATGCATGAACAAAATGGGGCTCCCACACTTCCTCCAAATTATCCTTTTTATTACCTTGCGCATAAAATCTAGCAAAGTTTTATCCACATCTGGATTTTATTCTTTGGTGGCGGTGAATGGGCTCTTGTGTGGTTGTCATTGTCCTTGGAACCAGTCCCTAACTTCTGCTCGAACCACAACCTGTGCAGTTTAGAAACATCAGTATTACTAAAAAATACATTGTGGAAATTGCTGTCGTGGGATGTGGAAGAAAAAAAAAGCTTTCAATTACCTTTTTTGTCTGCACTGCGTACTGGAATGGGGGTCGAATGGTTGCTGGATGCATAACCTGTAAGTTTAAAAAATACATTATTAGAGAATACTTCTTATTGATTGACGTGTTTTGCAAGGGTAAAAAAAAGCATTACTTTTCTTCGTCACAATTGTAAAAGACCTTCGACTCGAGGGTGTTGAATTCCTGCAAGATGGACGAAATAGAAAATTTAAATCAGTACTGGCAACAGGCAACTAGTGGGACGAAATTATGTTTTTATGTAACAAGGATTGAAGGAGCGTGTTTGCGAGCTAAATGAAGCTAATGCGAGCTGCAAACGAGTTACCTTCGTCTACATATCATCCGGAGGGCTGAAGCTCGGCTGGCGATCCAGAGGGAGTTGACTCATCTGACGATTCCGGATCCCATTTACTCAAATCCTGGTCGGCAGACGATCAGCTGGCAAGCGGCCGAGGATGCGATCGGCTCGGAGCGTCATTCAGGCTCAGAGCGTCATCCTTTATTCTCCCGCCTGATCTAAGACGTCATTCCTGTCGGTGGCAGGAATATTTTTCTTGCCTTGGCGCAAGAAATTTCAAGTACTGAAACCCTTTTTGTTAGATTTTTTTATTTTGTCTCCTCTCTTTTTAGCCAATATGTTTGCCTTTTCGGTCTCTTGCACCCCGCCTCCTCGTTCTTTTTCCTCTGCTTCCTCTGAGGGAGGGACCTTCACCTCAAGGTATTGTTGCCCTCTATAGGATGCCATTCCTCACTGCAGTTATCCAGAGGCTTGACGATCACACATAAACTGCACAAGACCCTCCCCCACCCATCACTGTTAAAAAAAACACCATTGACGTCTTCACTTCATTCTTCACTATTACCAACTTCAAAGGCTAATCCCAAATGCATCCTCCAGGAAATTTTTAAAAAAATTTTATTTTTATTGGCCATTTCTGAATTTGAAGTGAGTTCATTCTGTGTTGTGACATAATCCCTAACATCGCTCCGTCGCTTAATACATTTAACATTATCCTCAGTAAACTAATTAGATAATTGCAGGCGCGTTTCCTAATTAAGACAAGATGTACTAGTGGATCAACTCTTGTCGCCGATGTTACGTGTGCTTCGCGGTTCCTCTGGAACCGCAACCAGGGTGACGACCCGGAGCACCTCAACGCGAAAATACAAAAGACCAGTACAACAAATACGACAGGCTGATCTGATGACAAAAAATGTTGCTTAAACGTAAGAGTAGCAATAGAGGATGTCCACTCCAGAGGTGGGTAAAGTAGCCAAATATTGTACTCAAGTAAGAGTACTGTTACTTGACAATAATGTGACGACTCAAAAAGTATACCTCCAAAAAAAGTACACAGTGAAATAATTACTCAAGTACTGAGTAAATAATTACTTCAGATTTTTTTTTAACCACAGCATGAACATCAATAAAACCAATTACAAAATAAAATGTGAATATGCAAATTCTGATGTTGTTGCGTGTGTGTGCGCGCATCTGTATGCACAGTCAAAACTCCAAAAATGAAAAAAAAAAACATCTTCAAATTTACTGCACGGTGTTCTCTCAAGTTATAGGTGAGATGAAATTATCACGTTTGGGCAGAAAAGACCACATAAAGACCACAATACATGAAAGCTGTTGTTTTTGTTCGTCTAAATGTAAACACAAGTAGCGCGCCGTTGCCCTCATGGTAACGGCGACGTTCCCAACATGGCCGCCACGTAGGCACGACAATCAGCGGGGGTTGGGTTATCTAGTGTTAATACCTATGCACGGGAAGCCCAATGGAAGACGACGTGTGAGGTTGTTTGATTGGTGAACTACACTTAAACGATTGGCGCAAACAGCGCCCAATGCGGAAGTCGAAGTCTCGCGCATGAAATAGTTGATAAATAGGCAATAATTGATAAATAAAAATAGCAAGCGACTTTTAGATCATTATAACGGAGTAAAAGTACCGTTACTTCTTAACAACAGGAGCGGAAGTGTTTTTTCTGGTTTCATCAACTCCTGTGACTTATCGAAATCAGGTCCCGAGCGCACAGGCGGAACCTCAGGCCAATCCGCTCGCATGTATTAGTCCGCCACGGAGTCATTTTCACAATTACATCTGTGTGCGGATGGTGGAGGTGTGGAATGGATCTAGCTGCCAGCGTTCAAGGAGTACGAAACAGCCTATGACGTCAGCGGCGGCTGCGACCGCGACCCCCCCAGGAAAAACTCATCGGATCTATACGATTCGCGAAACTGACCTATTTTGAGTTCAAAACGGCGAATTTCGTGGAAAGGCGACTTATTTGCAGGTATGAAATGTGAAAAAATGGTCTAAAACAGTCCAAAATTATAGTAAAAAAATAAAAATATATCATAGCTTACTTCCTGTGGATTTTAGAATATGGCTTCCCCTTAATTTTTTGTACGTCTCAGGGTGCTCCACGTGCCTACCAATTGTTGGTAGCTGGAGGTAACATGTCGTGCGGGGAGCAACTTTTGGGGGATTTGTAGAGGGCGCTACAGAGCCATTTTTTTTAGTAATCATGTATGAAAACTAAAATATACATTTTTTTGCCAAGCCCCATGGGCATCCAAACTTTGTTTCAAATTGGGCATGCTCTTTTCACGGACCCTTTGGATGCCAACTGTGTGGGCACTGCAGTGAGTGTGTGACTTGTTTTTATTGCTTTTATTAATCCTTCCTTATCTTATTTCTTTTAACGCATGTGTAAGTGAACTTGCGAGTAATGCAGTCCAGCCAGTGCAAACTGTAGGCCGGTCCCAAGCCCGGATAAATGCAGAGGTTTGCGTCAGGAAAGGCTTCCGGGCTTAGAACTTTGCCAAACAAATGAGCGTTTATCCAAAGAATTCCATACCGGATCGGTCTGTCCCGGGTTAACAACGTCCGCCCCCGGCGCCGGTGGAAATTCAGCTATTGTGGGTCGAAGACGAAGGAGAGGTGGAAAGTGGGTTCTTATGCAGAAAGAGAAGAGGAAAGCACAGAGCGTAGAATTGAATGTGGGGAGTCTGAATGTTAGGAATATTGACAGGAAATCTCGGGAGTTGGTTGAAATGATGATTAGGAGAAAGGTTGATATATTGTGTGTCCAGGAGACCAGGTGGAAAGGCAGTAAGGCTAGAGGTTTAGGGGCAAGGTTTAAATTATTTTACTATGCTGTAGATGGGAAGAGAAATGGAGTCAGGTTTATTTTAAAGGAAGCGTAAACTCAGAATGTCTTGGAGGTGAAAAGAGTATCAGATCGAGTGATGAGGCTGAAACATGAAATTGAGGGTGTTTTGGATAAAATAATTAGTGGCTATGGTTCACAGATAGGATGTCACCTAGAGGTGAAAGAAAAATTAATGAAGAAGTAATGGGTAAACACGGCATCTAGGAAAGGAACTTGGAGGGACAGATGGCTTTGTAAAAAGGATGAAAATGGCTGTAGTAAACACTATTTTCCAGAAGATGCAGGAACATAGGGTGACTTCCAAGAGCGGAGGTAGAAGCACGCAGGTGGATTACATCTTGTGCAGACGATGTAATCTGAAGGAGGTTACCGACTGTAAGGTAGTGGTAGGGGGGAGTGTGACTAGACAGCATAGGATGGTGCTGTGTAAAATGACTGGTGGTGGGGAGGAAGATTAAGAAGACAAAAGCAGAGAAGAGAACCATGTGGTATAAGCTGAGAAAGGAAGAGTGTTGTGCGGCTTTTCGGGAAGAGGTGAGACAGGCTCTCGGTGGACAAGAGGAGCTTCCAGAAGACTGGACCACAACCGCCAAGGTGATCAGAGAGACAGGCAGGACAGTACTTGGAGTATCTTCTGGCAGAAAGGAGAGAAGGAGACTTGGTGGTGGAACCTCAAAGTACAGGATATCATACAAGGAAAGAGGTTAGCTAAGAAGAAGTGGGACACTGAGGACCGAGGAGAGGTGAAAGGAATACATTGACATGCGACGTAGGGCAAAGGTAGCGGTGGCAAAGGCCAAACAAGAGGCATATGATGACATGTATGGCAGGTTGGACAATAAAGAAGGAGAAAAGGATCTATACAGGCTGGCCAGACAGAGGGTTAGAGATGGGAAGTATGTGCAGAAGGTTAGGGTTATTAAGGATAGAGATAGAAATGTGTTGACTGGTGCCAGCGTGCTAGATAGATGGAAAGAATATTTTGAGGAGTTGATGAATGGGGAAAATCTGAGAAAAAGAAGAGTAGAAGAGGCAAGTATGGTGGACCAGGAAGTGGCATTGATCAGTAAGGGGGAAGTTAGAAAGGCATTAAAGAGGATGAAAAATGGAAAGGCAGTTGGTCCTGATGACATTCCTGTGGAGGTATGGAAGCATCTAGGAGAGGTGGCTGTGGAGTTTTTGACCAACTTGTTCAACAGAATTCTAGCGGGTGAGAAGATACCTGTGGAATGGAGGAAAGGTGTGCTGGTGCCCATTTTTAAGAACAACGGTGATGTGCAGTGCTGTGTGAACTATAGAGGAACAATGTTGAATAACACAATGAAGTTTTGGGAAAGAGTAGTGGAGGCTAGACTCAGGACAGACAGTATGGTTTCATGCCTAGAAATAGTAATAGCACAGTGGATTATTTGTCCACTGTGGTACTGCATGCGGACGTCTGGAGTGGCAGAGAACTATGTTAGAATAGTACAGGACATGTAAGAGAGCATCAGAACAGCGGTGAGGTGTGCTGTAGGTGTGACAGAGGAGATTAAGGTGGGGATGGGACTGCATCAGGGAACAGCCCTAAGCCCCTTCCTGTTGGCAGTGGTGATGGATAGGCAGACAGATGAGGTTAGACTGGAATCCCCGCGGACCATGATGTTCGCAGATGACATTGTGATCTGCAGTGAAAGCAGGGAAAAGGTGAAGGAACAGTTAGAAAGGTGGAGGCATACACTGGACAGGAGAGGAATGAAGATTAGCCGAAGTAAAACAGAATATATGTGCATGAATGAGAAGGGTGGTGGGGGAAGAATGAGGCTACAGGGAGAAGAGATAGCGAGGGTGAAGGACTTTAAATACTTGGGGTCAACAATCCAGAGCAATGGTTGAATGTGGTCAGGAAGTAAAGAAACAAGTCCAAGCAGGTTGGAACGGGTGGTGGAAGGTGTCAGGTGTGTTATGTGACAGAAGAGTCTCTGCTAGGATGAAGGGCAAAGTTTATAAGACAGTGGTGAGACCAGCCATGATATATGGATTAGAGACTGGCACTGAAGAGACAACAGGAAGCAGAGATGGAGGTGGCGGAAATGAAGATGTTGAGGTTCTCTGTAGGAGTGACCAGGTTGGATAAAATTAGAAATGAGCTCATCAGAGGGACGACCAAGGTTAGATGTTTTGGAGACAAAGTTAGAGAGAGCAGACTTAGATGGTTTGGACACGTCCAGAGGAGAAATAGTGAGTATATTGGTAGAAGGATGATGAGGATGGAGCTGCCAGGCAAGAGAGCTAGAGGAAGACCAAAGAGAAGGTTGATGGATGTCGTGAGGGAAGACACAAGGGCAGTTGTTGTTAGAGAGGAGGATGCAGGAGATAGGCTTACATGGAAAAGGATGACGCGCTGTGGCGACCCCTAACGGGACAAGCCGAAAGGAAAAGAAGAAGAAACAGAAGGAGGTAATGGTGGGCATAGTTTAACCTGGAACGTCCTCGAAACACCAGTCCAATGATTGTCAATTTTCCACTGTGGATCTGTCATGAACGAAAAAAAGGACAGGACAGGTGTTGCATAACATAAACATGTAGATGTAGATCATTGATCATAGATCATCTTAATATCATGTATTTTCTGTTCATACACAGACTACCTGAGCTGTTTTGTCAAGCAACATGGCACGTACACGAGTGGCGGCAAGCAACATGACGCACGAAGATGGCAGCAGATTTAACAGAATCTGATATAAGGAGCAGGATAGCAGAATGGGTAATTCATTCTGGACAATTGTGATAATGCTGTAGCGCATAATTCTGTGTTGTAGACTAAGGCCTGGTACACAAAGATTTTTTTGGGTTTTCTCCGGGAACTCTGGTTTCCTCCGACATCCCAAAAACGTGCGTGGTAGGTTGATTGAAGACTCTAAATTGCCCTTAGGTGTGAACGGTTGTTCGTTTATATGTGCCCTGCGATTGGCTGGCGACCAGTTCAGGGTGTACCCCGCCTCTCGCCTGAAGATAGCTGGGATAGGCTTCAGCACGCCAGCGACCCTAGTGAGGAGAAGCGGCTCAGAAAATGGATGGATGGATGGTTTAATTCTTTTGTAAGGTGAGTTTAGTTTTACAGTGAACTTAAAACTGGAGTGTCAATCAATAACTTTAAGCAAGCAACTTTCACTAACTCTTTGCTTGTCCTTCCTTGTTAGCACCTTAGCAACCTGTTGTGACCGGGTGAGATCTGGATGCCATCCAGGCACTGATGCATAAAAGTGCTTGAGCAGATCATGGAATGGACTGCTTGTTTAAGAGAGGTAAAATCTGAGGTTTTAGATTCATTCCGATCCGATCAGATACTCGTTTTACACTAGACATTGGACCGATTTACGACCTCAAAGATCGCATTGGGCCATCCCTAGTAAACATTTGGTTAATTGTGACTGCTTCCAAACGTCAACCAGGAATTAAATTCAAAGGTTCATTTAACGAACACGCCAGTAAAGATGACACCCAGCACCCCCAGTCTCATGCTGTTCCGCTGCATCCAGTCCCAAGTAGCTCATCAATGCTGAGACACGGACATCTGATTTCTCACTCGGACGATAACTTAATTAACTTTCACCCCCAGCCGGCCTGAACAGTCTCACCATCAAAGACTTCTCTTTTTTTGGGACACTGGCTTGATGACCAAGAAGGTGAGGAACCCGCCGTAGTGGCTCTTCATTAAGCAACAGTGACATTTGTTCCTTCTGTCTGGGACAATGGATGGAGCACTAGCGACACCCACAGGTAGTGGAAATCTACTGCAACTCCAGATGAACTAATTACAATCTTTACTGGACTTGAATGTTATATAATATATTAAGAACGTTGCATGAACGCCACCAGTGTTACCATCACATTAGCGTCACTAGTGACTGTATTTCTGCAAATTTGAAAGTCTGATGACAAATCTGTTTGTCAACCGAGCCGGATGTGACGTTTCACCCCCCACAACACAAATACCACATTGCAAATATTACAGTGTTCTCAACAACCACATACCACTGAAACATTCATTACAGGGATTAAAGAGAATGTGCGTATGACAATGCAAACCTGGAAAATGGTCTCCGTTGGGAAGGAAGCGGGCAGCACACGTCTGCTCTGGACGTCTTGCGAACAGCGACATACGGCCTCCGCCTGCCCTGCCTGGGAACTTTTTTTTTTCCTGCTCTTTTTTTTTTTTTCCTTCCTGCTTTTCTGCCAAATCCACCTGTTCCCCGTGCGGACCGGACCGGCCAAACATTCGGAGATCGACCCGCCTGCCTAAATGATGTTCCATGCAATGTAAATCCAGCTTGTTGTCTACTAAAAGTACAGATTAGTGCATGTTTGGGTTTCAATTAACGAGGACAGAAACCCCCAGCTATATGCATTGCCAATACATGCTAATTCCACCCTAACACCCTGTGTTTTCTTTCCTGCATTGTTCCCATGTTAGAACTCATTAAATTTTCCATAAAAATTCACTACCTGTATCATTTGTGCGTGTTTGGGTTTGACAAAAGCCCTATGGGTTATCAAGAACTCTTATATAATTTATGTTGCAACCTTCAAATTACGAGCCTGATAAAAGGTTTGTCGTCGCTTTCTCCTAAATGTATATATAAAAAGTGATGTGGTGCTCCTTTTACGAGGCCAAAAAGCTTGATTTATAAAGCTGAAACTTAAAATTACGCTAAACCAGAAGTAACAGAGGCGTCGCTTCCGGCTTATTCTTTTCTCCTAAATTATTTAGGTTTTTATTTAACCCATATACGCTACAGTTCACATTGTTGTTTCCACACTGCACTGTGATGTTTACATTGTATTCATTACAAGCAGAGAAAAATATAATTGGTTGTGTGGAATTAGATTACGAAAGTCTATTGTGATTTACTGTAGCTGAAGATCAGATCACATATTATGACAAAGTACGGTGTGGAGTCGATTAATCAGGCCGACTATAGTGAAGCACCGAAAACTAGACAGTCAATATGTAAGTGATGTATTAACTTTTTTGTTGCACAGAGATTCTGTCGCGCTGCTCCTTTATGTCTGTGCTGCCTGCACTCTGTCTGAGTGTCTGGCCCCTTTCGCTCCACACACAGACTGGCAGCACACTTCTCACACTCACTTAGCTCAAAGATGAGAAAAACTCAATTTCTTTAACTCCATGGTTAGCTGTGTCCACATAATACTAGACTTTAGTGCCTCATGACAACAACGTCCTCACGGAAACACGCTGTTGTAACGGATAGAAACTCTCAAAGAACACAAAAGACTGCCCTATTCTGCTTCGCTAATTCCATTCTACACTATCCCCATTATTCCTTGGTGTGGACAGACCGGCATGATGTCTGTCTTGACTCACAAGGACAATTAACTCATTCCCTGCCAATGCCGTCCAAAGACATCATTCAGAATCCATCTATTCCCTGCCAATGCGGTCTAAAGTCGTCAATGGCATTTTTTAACAGGGATGGGTGGGGGAGGGTCTAGTGCAGTTTGTGTGTGATCGTCACGCCTCTGGATAACTGCAATGAGGAACGGCACACTATATAGGGCAACAATGCCTCGAGGTGAACGTCCCTCCCTCAGAGGAAGAAGAAGAGGAAGAAAGAGGAGGCGGGGTGCAAGAGACAACGAGAAAAGGCAAACAATGGCGGAAAAGAGAGAAGACAAAATGAAAAAAAAAAAAAAAAAAAAAAAAAAAATCAAGCAAAAAAAGCTTCCGGTACTAGAAATGTATTGCGCCAATGCAAGAAAAATATTCCTGCGACCGACAGGAATGACGCCTTAGATCGACGCTCTGAGCCGATCGCTTCGTTGCAAAGCTATCGCCCAAAATGCCAGGCCAGATGCTGAGATCCTCGGCCGCTTGCCAGCTGATCATCTGCCGACCAGGATTTGAGTAAATGGAATCCGGAATCGTCAGATGAGCGAACTCCCTCTGGATCGCCTTAACGCAGCAGAGCTTCATCCAGAGCTTCCTCCGACGAAGACGAAGGTAATTCATTTGCAGCTAGCATTAGCTACATTTAGCGAGCAAACACGCTCCTTCAATCCCTGTTGCATAAAAAACTATTTCGTCCCACTACTTCACATTAAAGTGTAACATCTGTTGCCAGTACTGATTTGAATTTTCCATTTCGTCCAGCTTGCAGGAATTGAACACCCGTGACTCGAACGTCTTTCAGGATTGCGACGAAAAAAAGTAATGTTTTTTTACCCTTGCAAAACACGTCATCAATAAAAAGTATTCTCTAGTGAACGTATGCATTCTTTAAAAACTTACAGCTAAGGCATCCAGCCGACGTTCGACCCCCATTCCAGTATGCAGTGCAGACAAAAAAAGGTAATTAGTGTTCAGTCCCTTGCCCAAGGTCAATTTGACATGCAGACAGTCGCAGCCGGGAATCGAACCGGCAACCCTTGGGTCACTGGAAGTCGTGAGCCAAAGCCGCCCACGCCTACAACATTAAGGAAATCCCACATCTGTACCAATGGGTACAAACCTGCATGAGCACTGAACATCCACTTCGATTTCTGTGTCATTGTGTTGATTCTGCAAGTTTGACGATAAGTCTGCTCATGAGGACTGTACAACTGTGTTTTAAGCCAAGAATATGAAATAATATATAAAAAAGTATTAGACTTTACAATGATCTTATCGGCCTGATTGGTATCGGCCGATAATTAGCATTTTATGCTGATCAGCTGACCAGCTCTAATGTCATGATTCGCCGATCCAATCAATGACGTCATTGATCGGCTCCGCAAGAGACATTTACTCCGCGTCGCCATCGTGTAAGGTATATTTGAATCCAAAAGCTAGTTTATTTTTAGCCTTGTCGCATGTCTTTTGACGTAGTACTGTAAATATCTGACCAACAACGAAGCTATTTATTAAAAAAAAAAAAAAAAAAAAAAAAAAAAAAACATCGGCGGTGTGGGACAGACAACACGTCATGCCTGGATCAGACGACAAGGCAAATCCAGTCTTTCACGATTGCACTATGTCACACTACTGCAAAAAAATCTTGTATTCCGATACCACCGCATCCCGTTTTTTACGATCACTGGGCTTCATCTTGTGACCTCAAACGCACCGGATACACTCGTTACCACAGCCACGACAACAACAACCGATCGCGTCATGTGTATTATAAGAACTAAATGGGAAAAAAACGTGTGCTGTGTTGGTGGCCACCGGTGCTCGGGGGAGGACTTTAATTCCAGGATTATAGGAGGTATGTTCACGTACGTTTAATACGATACAGCTCGCAACCAGGCAACAAAAAGTTATGTAGCCTAGCAAGCTAATGCTAGCACTAACGGTTGTACCGGCGTTCTGTCGAATCATGCTCTAAAGTTCCGTTGTGTGTGAAGTAATTACAATAAAGTAATTTAATTGCAGTAAATTAGCACCCATTATTTCTGTCATGTTGTAATGTTGGTTTAACCTGACTGATTAGAATACATGACCTGACTTCTTTTTCTTTTGGCTTGTCCCTTTAGGGGTCGCCACATCGCGTCATCCTTTTCCATGTAAGCCTATCTCCTGCATCTTCGTCTCGAACACCAACTGTCCTCATGTCTTCTCTCGTTTCATCTATCAACCTTCTCTTTGGTCTTCCTCTAGCTCTCTTGCCTGGCAGCTCCATCCTCATCATCCTTCTACCTCTGGATGTGTCCAAACCATCGAAGTCTGCTCTCTCTAACTGTCTCCAAAACATCGAACCTCGGTTGTCCCTTTGATGAGCTCATTTCTAATTTTATCCAACCTGGGCACTCCGAGACCGAACCTCAACATCTTCATTTCCGCCACCTCCAGCTCTGCTTCCTGTTGTCTCTTCAGTGCCACTGTCTCCAATCCGTACATCATGGCTGGCCTCACCACTGTTTTATAAACTTTGCCCTTCATCCTAGCAGAGGCTCTTCTGTCACATAACACACCTGACACGTTCCTCCACCCGTTCCAACCTGCTTGGACCCGTTTCTTCACTTCCTGACCACACTCACCATTGCTCTGGACGGTTGACCCCAAGTATTTAAAGTCCTCCACCCTTGCTATCTCTTCTTCCTATAGCCTCACTCTTCCCCCACCACCCATCTTTCTAGGCATGAAGCCATACTGTTGCTCGCATGAAGCCATACTGTTGCTCGCAAATACTCACTTCTGTCCTGAGTCTAGCCTCCACTACTCTTTCCCATAATTTCATTGAGTAGCTCATCAACTTTATTCCTCTATAGTTCCCACAGCTCTGCACATCCCCCTTGTTCTTAAAAATGGGCACCAGCACATTTTTCCTCCATTGCTCAGGCATCTTCTATTGAACAAGCTGGTCAAAAACTCCACGGCCACCTCTCCGATAAGCTTCCATACCTCCACAGGAATGTCATCAGGACCAACTACCTTTCCATTTTTCATCCTCTTTAATGCCTTTCTAACTTCCCCCTTACTAATCATTGCCACTTCCTGGTCCACCACACTTGCCTGTTCTACTCTCCCTTCTCTCTGTTTTTCCTCAATCATCATCTCCTCGAAGTATTCTTTCCATCTAGCTAGCACACTGCTGGCACCAGTCAACATATTTCCATCTCTATCCTGAATCACCCTAACCTCCTGCACATCCTTCCCATCTCTATCCCTCTGTCTGGTCAGCCTGTATAGATCCTTTTCTCCTTCTTCAGTGTCCAACCCGCCATACATGTCATCATATCCCTCTTGTTTGGCCTTTGCCACCTCTACCTTTGCCCTGTGTCGCATCTCAATGTATTCCTTTCGCCTTTCCTCGGTCCTCTCAGTGTCCCACTTCTTCTTAGCCAACCTTTTTCCTTGTAGGATTTCCTGTACTGTGAGGTTCCACCACCAAGTCTCCTCTCCTTTCCTGCCAGAAGATACACCAAGTACTGTCGTGCCTGCCTCTCTGATCACCTTGGCTGCAGTGGTCCAGTCTTCTGGAAGCTCCTCCTGTCCACCGAGAGCCTGTCTCAACTCTTCCCGAAAAGCTGCACAATATTCGTCCTGTCTCAGTTTCCACCACATGGTTCTTTGCTCTGCCTTTGTCTTCCTAATCTTCCTCCCCACCACCAGAGTCATCTTACACACCACCATCCTATGCTGTCTAGCCACACTCTCCCCTACCACTACCTTACAGTTGGTAACCTCCTTCAGATTACATCGTCTGCACAAGATGTAATGCACCTGTGTGCTTGTACCTCCGCTCTTGTAGGTCACCCTATGTTCCTGCCTCATCTGGCAAAAAAGTGTTTACTACAGCCATTTGCATCCTTGTTGCAAAGTCTACCACCATCTGTCCCTCCAAGTTTCTTTTCTGGATGCCATACTTACCCATCACTTCTTCATCACCCCTATTTCCTTCACCAACATGTCCATTACAATCTGCACCAATCACTACTCTCTCTCTTTCTGGGATGCTCAGAACTACTTTGTCTGGCTCCTTCCAGAATTTGTCTTTCACCTCTAAGTCACATCCTACCTGTGGGGCATAGCCACTAATCACATTATACATAATTTTTATAAATAATTTCAAGTTTCAGCCGCATCCCTCGATCTGATACTCTTTTCATCTCCAAGACATTCTTAGCCAACTCTTCTTTGAAAATAACCCGACTCCTATTCTCTTCCCATCTACACCATGGTAAAATCATTTAAACCCTGCCCCTAAACCTCTAGCCTTACTGCCTTTCCACCTGCTCTCCTGGACACACAATATATCAACCTTTCTCCTAATCATCATGTCAACCAACTACCAAGATTTTCCTGTCATAGTCCCAATATTCAAAGTCCCCACATTCAGTTCTAGGCTCTGTGCTTTCCTGTTCACCCGCTTTCCACCTCTTCTTCTTAGTTCGAGTTCGACCCACAGTAGCTGAATTTCCAACGGCAACCTGCAGGTTGACGGCGCCGGTGCGGATGTTGTTAACCCGGGCCACGACCGATCCGGTATGGAATTATTTGGATGAACGCTCATATTTGTTTGGCAACGTTTTAAGCCGGATGCCCTTCCTGACGCAACCCTCTGCATTTATCCGGGCTTGGGACCGGCCTACAGTTTGCACTGGCTTGTGCCCCCCATAGGGCTGCATTAATACATGACCTGACTAGAGCAGTGATTTCCAACCTTTATGGAGCCAAGGCACATATTTTACAATTGAAAAATCTCACGGCACACCAACAAACAAAAATGTCACAAATACATTACATTACATTACAGTACATACATTAATTACTGTATGTACTTCCTGCCATCTAATAGAAGAGCATTTATTTATTCTGTCCGTCACTATGTCTCACTGGTATAAATAGATGAACAAAGACATTTTATTTGTAAATATATATTTTTTGAGCAATTAAGTAAATGAACAAGTCATTTAAATAGCAATTTAAATAAATGCTCCATCTTGTGATCGTTTATTGTTTTATTTAAAGTCTCTGATCGGTGATCGGCCCCAAAAATACTGATTGTGCAAAGCCGAAAAAATATTCATTCATTTTCCGTAACGCTTATCCTCACTAGGGTCACGGACGTGCTGGACCCTATCCCAGCTATCTTCGAGCGAGAGGCAAGGTACACCCTGAACCGGTCACCAGTCAATCACAGGGCACATATAAACAAACAACCATTCGCACTCACAATCACACTTACGGCGATTTGGCATCTTTAATTAACCTACAATGCTTGTTTTTGGGATGTAGGAGGAAACCGGAGTACCGGGAGAAAACCCACGCAGGCACGGGGAGAACATGCTAACTCCACACAGGCGAGGCCGGATTTGAACCCGGGTCCTCAGAACTGTGAGGTAGATGTGCTAACCAGTCGTCCACCATGCCGCCTACAATAAATATAATAAATAATATTTGATACCGCCTCCTTGAGCCGTCACTTTATCGTGGTGGAGGGGTTTGTGTGTCTCAATGATCCTAGGAGCGAAGTTGTCTGGGGCTTTATGCCCCTGGCAGGGTCACCCATGACAAACAGGTCCTAGGTGAGGGACTAGACAAAGCACATCTCAAAGACCCCTTACGATGATGACAAACGATGGACTTGGTTTTCCATTGCCCGGACGCGGGTCACCGGGGCCCCCCACTGGAGCCAGGCCTGGTGGCGGGGCTCGAAGGCGAGCGCCTAGTGGCCGGGCCTGCACCCATGGGGCCCGGCCGGGCACAGCCCGAAAGGGTAACGTGGGTCCCTCTTCCCATGGGCTCACCACCTGTGGGAGGGGGCATAGGGGTCGGGTGCAGTGTGAGCTGGGCGGTGGCCAAAGGCGGGGACCTTGGCGATCCAATCCCCGGCTACAGAAGTTGGCTCTCGGAACGTGGAATGTCACCTCTCTGGCAGGGAAGGAGCCCGAGCTGTTATGTGAGGTCGAGAAGTTCCGACTAGATATAGTCGGACTCGCCTCCACACACAGCTTGGGCTCTGGTACCAGTCCTCTCGAGGGGGGTTGGACTCTCTTCCACTCTGGAGTTGTCCACGGTGAGAGGCGCCGAGCAGCTGTGGGTATACTTATCACCCCCCCCGGAAGGACTCCCACCTCCGACAGAACTTTGCTCATGTTCCGGGGGAGGCATGGGACATCGAGTCTGAGTGGACCATGTTCCGCGCCTCCATTGCTGAGGCGGCCGACCGGAGCTGTGGTCGTAAGTCCTGCCCCGGGTGGAGGAGTTCAAGTATCTTGGGGTCTTGTTCACAAGTGAGGGAAGAATGGAACGGGAGATCCGTGCAGCGTCTGCAGTGATGCGGACTTTGTATCGGCCCGTTGTGTTAAAGCGAAGCCGAAAGCCGAAAGGCGAAGCTCTCAATTTACCGGTCAATCTACGTTCCTACGCTCACCTATGGTCACGAGCTGTGGGTCGTAACCGAAAGAACAAGATCCCGGATACAAGCAGCCGAAATGAGTTTCCTCCGGTCCGGGCTCTCCCTTAGAGATAGGGTGAGAAGCTCGGTCATCCGGGAGCATCTCAGAGTAGAGTCGCTGCTCCTCCGCATCGAGAGGAGCCAGATGAGGTTGCTGGGGCATCTGATTCGGATGCCTCCCGGACGCCTCCCCGGTGAGGTGTTCCGGACACCCCGGGGATGACCCAGGACATGCTGGAGAGACTACGTCCTTCGGCTGGCCTGGGATCCCACCGGAAGAGCTGGATGAAGTGGATGGGGAGAGGAAAGTCTCGGCGTCCCTGCTAAAGCTACTGCCACCGCGACCCGACCCGGATAAGCCGTACAAAATGGATGGATGGATGGATTATTTGATACGACAGGACTGAGATTGAAACAAGCTAGTTTTGAATACTTAATCTCTACGTGAGACCGTTTCAAAGTTAGGAATTGTTTTTGAAAATGTGCGGAATTCACCCGTGATTAGGGCGTGACCAGCGAACTGAGAAAGGAAATCCGATTTGGGGGGCGTGATCTCTTTCTCCCACGACTCAGAGGTATAAAAAGGGTAGACGTTTCCTTGTCTGCTCGCTGTTGCTCCTCTTGCTTCCTCAACTTCTCCAAGCTCGAGACTACAGCCATCCTATTCCTCCTCCCGCTTTTTTCTTTGTGGTCGCCACGTGGTCGCCCGGACCACGAGAAAGGCTCGGTCTGATGCGAAGCCTGCAGTGCGACTCGCTTTCCAAGCTTTCTTTTTCTCTCCAAGCTACCAAAGAAACCTCTGGTCCACTCACATGTTCTCAACCAAGCGTAAGCAGTTCAAACGGCATAAAAGGTTACAAGCGCAACTTCCCGCATAAGCGTGACCATCAATTTTCATTTTTGTACTCCTTTTCCATTTTTCTTCATTTTATCCATCTTTTTCGTGGTTCAAACTGCCTGATTCCCTCCTGGGACCCCCGAGAAAGAGTGTCTCCAGACTGGTCACCACGTGATCCATAAATAGTGATTAAACATTGCAGCAACTTCCAGAATAAGTACAGATTGGTGCATAGTAGCTTGGGGTTAGTTTAACGACCTTAAGAGTCCCAACTTTATTCTCTCTCAACATGTATCAATTCATTCATTCATGCTCATCTCACAAGTTCAGCCATTCACTCGATATTCTGCTGTGTTGTTTTCTTGTCTGTTATGTACTAAATTCCCTTCGCATTTGCCCCCATATTTCCCTGTAGTTTAACATTACATTTTCTCCATGTTAAGCATCCTATTGTGTACTGTGTGTGTTTGAGTCAAAGATATTGACCTCTGCAATCGAGAATTAATTTACATAACTGTGGCAACACTTTCAGAAAAAGGTTGATCCATGAGGTTTTTCATAGTTGTGTCCTGCTGTAAACTAATCCACAACGTGGTGCCCCATTTTCATGCTAACATCTTTATTTGCAACATTCTCCCGTTTCACTTGAAACGGACCACAGGGAACGAAGGAGAACGCAAACGTTATCCTCCGACCCCTGTACACGTTAGTTACGTTTCTGTTTAACACCAATATACGCTACAGTGAAGGCACGTCAAAAGGAGAGCATTTTTCCCTATACGTTTGAGAGTGTGTTACAACATGTTAACGTTGTGTTAAGTTGCATCTGTGTGAAAAAGATTTGTGTAACTCGTCCCCATGGACCCCATGCCCACCGTTATCTAATATGAGACAATTCTAGTGTTTTAAACTTGTGTAAATTATTTTTGTGAGATAAAAAAAAATAGATACTGTATATACACACATGTAACATTTACATTACCACAATTATGTAACAGAAGCCTATTATAGAGCTTACAGTTTACAATACTAATGTTGACACTTGTCAGTGTTACTAATTAAAGGTCTTTTCTTTAATTTAGTTTTCTACTTCTTTGCCTTAAATAATATTTTGGGTATTATAAGAAAGATAAATTTGTGTTCACGTACAGTATATATCCTGTGTACATCAATGTTCTTATTTCATACGTTGGCCAATACAGTGGGTACGGAAGGTTTTCAGACCACCTTAAAATTTGCACTCTTTGTTTTATTGCAGTTTATTGCATTTGTTAAAATCATTTAAGTTAATTTTTTTCCTCATTAATGTACAACCCCAATTCCAATGAAGTTGGGACGTTGTCTTTAAACATAAATAAAAACAGAATACAATGATTTGCTAATCATGTTCAACCTATATTTAATTGAATACACTACAAAGACAAGATATTTAATGTTCAAACTGATACTTTATTGTTTTTAGCAAATAATCATTAACTTGGAATTTTATGGCTGCAACACGTTCCAAAAAAGCTGGGACAGGGTCATGTTTACCACTCTGTTACATCACCTTTTCTTTTAACTACATTCAATGAATGTTTGGGAATTGCGGACACTAATTGTTGAAGTTTTGTAGGTGGAATTCTTTCCCATTCTTGCTTGATGTACAGCTTCAGCTGTTCAACAGTCCGGGGTCTCCGTTGTCGTATTTCACGCTTCATAATGCGCCACACATTTTCAATGGGAGGCAGGTCTGGACTGCAAGCAGGCCAGTCTAGTACCCACACTCTTTTACTTCGAAGCCACGCTATTGTAACATGCAGAATGTGGTTTGGTATTGTCTTGTTGAAATAAGCAGGGGCGTCCATGAAAAAGATGTTGCTTGGATGGCAGCATATGTTTCTCCAAAACATATATGTACCTTTCAGCATTAATGGTGCCTTTACAGATGTGTAAGTTACCCATGCCATTGGCACTAACACAGGCCCATACCATCACAGATGCTGTTTTTTGTACTTTGCGTCCACAACAGTCCAGATGGTTCTTTTCCTCTTTGGCCCAGAGGACACGACCTCCACAATTTCCAAAAACAATTTGAAATTTGGACTCGTTGGACCACAGACCACTTTTCCACTTTGCATCAGTCCATCTTAGATGAGGTCGGGCCCAAAGAAGCCGGCGGCATTTCTGGGTGTTGTTGATAAATGGCTTTTGCTTTGCATAGTAGAGTTTCAAGTTGCACTTACGAATGTAGCGCCGAACTGTGTTTACTGACATTGGTTGTCTGAAGTGTTCCTGAGCCCATGTGGCGATATCCTTTACATATTGATGTCGGTTTTTGATGCAGTGCCACCTGAGGGATCGAAGGTCACGGGCATTCAATGTTGGTTTTCGGCCCCACCTGTTCCCAATTAGCCTGTTCACCTGTGGGATGTTCCAAACAGGTGTTTGATAAGCATTCCTTAACTGTCTTTTTTACCACCTGTTCCAGCTTTTTTGGAACGTGTTGCAGCCATAAAATTTTAAGTTAATGATTATTTGGTAAAAACAATCAAGTTTATCTGTTTGAATATTAAATATCTTGTCTTTGTAGTGTATTCAATTAAATATAGGTTGAACATGATTTGCAAATCATTGTATTCTGTTTTTATTTATGTTTAACACAAGATCCAAATTTCCTCGCAATTGGGGTTGTACACACAGGCACCCCATATTGACTAAACTTTTTTTTTTTTTTTTTAAATGTTTGCAGATTTATTAAAAAAGAAAAGATGAAATATCACACAGCCATAAGTATTCAGACCCTTTGCTCAGTTTTTAGGAGAAGCACCCTTTTGACCTAACACAGCCATGAGTCTCTTTTGGGAATGATGCAATAGGTGTTTCACACCTGGATTTGGGGATCATCTGCCATTCCTCCTTGCAGATCCTCTCCAGTTCTGTTAGGTTTGATGGTGAACGTTGGTGGACAGCCATTTTAAGGTCTTTCCAGAGATGCTCAATTGGGTTTTAGTCAGGGCTCTGTCTGGGCCATTCAAAAACAGTCACAGAGTTGTTCTGAAGCCACTCCTTCGGTATTTTAGCTGTGTGCTTTGGGTCATTGTCTTTTTTGAAGGTGAACCTACGGCCCAGTCTGAGGTTCTGAGCACTCTGGAGGTTTTCGTCCAGAATATCCCTATACTTGGCCGCATTCATCTTTTCTTCGATTGCAACCCTGCAGCTGAAAAACACACCCACACCATGATGCTGCCACCACCACGCTTCACTGTTGGGACTGTGTTGGACAGGTGATGAGCAGTGGCTGGTTTTCTACACACATGCCACTTAGAATTAAGGCCAACAATTTCTATCTTGGTCTCATCAGACCAGAGAATCTTATTTCTCCCCATCTTGGAGTCCTTCAGGTGTTTTTTTTTTTTTTTTTTTTTTGCAAACTCCATGCAGGCTTTCATGTGTCTTGCACTGAGGAGAGGCTTCCGTCAAGCTCCTCTGCCATAAAGCCCTGACTGCCCGGAGGGCTGCAGTGATGGTTGACTTTCTAGAACTTTCTCCCATCTTCCAACTGCATCTCTGGAGCTACAGTGATCTTTGGGTTCTTCTTTACCTCTCTCGCCAAGGCTCTTCTCCCCCACTGTGAGCTGTAAGGTCTTATATAGACAGGGGTGTGGCTTTCCTAATCAAGTCCAATCAGTATAATCAAACACAGCTGGACTCCAATGAAGGTGTAGAACCATCTTAAGGAAGAAATGGACAGCACCCGAGTTAAATATATGAGTGTCACAGCAAAGGGTCTGAATGCTTATGGCTGTGTGATATTTCAGTTTTTCTTTTTTAATAAATCAGCAATTACATATTTTTTTCTGTATGGGGTTTTGTGTGTACATTAATGAGGAAAAAATTAACTTAAATGATTTTAACAAATGGCTGCAATATAACAAAGAGTGAAAAATTTGAGGGGGTCTGAAAACTTTCCGTACCCACTATATATCGGTTATAGGACAATATGTCAGAAATCGGCTGGTATATCGGATATGTTTTTTTTTTTAGCCCCCAATATTGATGCCAGCATCCGCACCTGAAGTCCCATATTGGTCAGACTCTAGTGTGAAGCCAACAGCATAAATAATTGAAGGTCATTAAGGTTCATGTCATTTCTGTGTGCTTTTTTATATAAAAAAAACAAATATGTCCAAGACTGAGAATCCAAACAGCCTCACCTTAATTGAATTTGAACCATATAATCCCTTCTGCCACCTGGAAGAAAATCCCTGTGAACAAACACAATTGAGTCTTTGACTTTTTACATTCCAGGGAAATTTAGTTTTTGATGAGAATTCTCCACAAAAGGTAAAATGTTCACCTGGATATGCACACTTCTCGAACTTGCTGCGGCGTCAAAGCAAAGATAAAATACTTTTCTTGATGGTATCTTTGTGCAGTACTTGCTCCTGAAAACAAATGACACATGAAATAAAAATGTATTTTGGGATTCCACTGTGTTATATGTACGAGCTCTTTTTAGACTATTTTGGCCATAACTTAGTCATGCACTCAATATTACACACATTTCTATCAATTGTGACAAAGATCCACATTATCTCACCTGGGATAAAGTACATTAGAAAAGCAAACTGTGACCAATGTTTTGTTCAATATTTTACAATAACAAAACTGTAATTTTCTGCAAAATGTTTTACAAAAATGCAACTGAATACATTGCAAACTCCAAAGGTGACGAAAATCTGCTCAGTGAAGCCGAAATAAAACCAATTTGGTTGAATTGTTGTTTTTAATTTGAAAGCATTTTTTAAGGTACCGATACGTGATTGTGGGGGGTGGGGGGGGATTGAAGCTGACCTGAGAAAGAGCAATACTTCAGAAAGAGCAATGTCCTGTTTTTCCAAGTCTTGTTTGCGAAAGTGCATCACATTCCAGTGGAGAAATGGACCATTTTCGACTGCCTAACCAGTAGACATGCTAGTTAGTCTGTCACTGCCTCATCTTCCAGCAGTTCCACCTCAGGCATGCTAGCTGGACCCGCTAAAAAGACATTCAATCAAATGGTGCTTACTAAGCTTCATTGTTTGGCTACAAATACATGAGATTGCCAAACGTATTCGCTCACCTGCCTTGACTCACATTATTATGATCTGAAGTAACATCAGGAATCGGATGTCATTTAAATTCATATGTGAGTCAAGGCAGGTGATCCAACACTCTTGGCAATATAGTGTGTATTTGACAGATTTTAAAATTTGTCTTTAAAAGTTAAAATTACCATTTACCAGCCCACTCCTCCCTCTACTAGCATTGGTTTTTATTTATTTTACATTAATGTTGTTGCAATTGCAAGGTATTTTTTAAACATATATATATAAAGCAAATCTGAGACCATGGTCCTGTTGGAAAAGGGTGGCTTGCCCTCTCCGGGTCGGGGATGAGATCCTGCCCCAAGTGGAGGAGTTCAAGTATCTTGGGGTCTTGTTCACGAGTGAGGGAAGAATGGAACGGGAGATCGACAGGCGGATCGGTGCAGCCTCTGCAGTGATGCGGACTTTGTATCATTCCATTGTGGTAAAGAAGGAGCTAAGCCGAAAGTCGAAGCTCTCGATTTACCGGTCGATCTACGTTCCTTTCCTCACCTATGGTCACGAGCTGTGGGTCGTGACCGAAAGAAAAAGATCCAGGATACAAGCGGCCGAAATGAGTTTCCTCCGCAGGGTGTCCGGGCTCTCCCTTAGAGATAGGGTGAGAAGCTCGGTCATCCGGGAGGATCTCAGAGTAGAGCCGCTGCTCCTTCACATGGAGAGGAGCCAGATGAGATGGCTGGGGTATCTGATTCGGATGCCTCCCGGACGCCTCCCTGGTGAGGTGTTCCGGGCACGTCCCACTGGGAGGAGACCCCGGGGACGACCCAGGACACGCTGGAGAGACGACGTCCTTCGGCTGGCCTGGGAACGCGTCGGGATCCCCCCGGAAGAGCTGGATGAAGTGGCTGGGGAGAGGGAAGTCTGGACATCCCTGCTAAAGCTACTGCCCCCGCGACCCGACCTCGGATAAGCGGTAGAAAATTGATGGATGGATGGATGGATGGATAGTGTCACATAACACAAATTAAGCACAGTAATGGAAAAACATCCATCCATCCATTTTCTGTACCGCTTTATCCTCACAAGAGTCACGGGCGTGCTGGAGCCTGTCCCAGCTATCTTTGGGCGAACCCTGAACTGGTCGCCAGCCAATCGCAGGGCACATATAAACAAACAACCATTCGCGCACACATTCACAACTAAGGGCAATTTAGAGTCTTCAAACAACCCCCTATGCATGTTTTTGGGAGGAAACCGGAGTGCCCGGAGAAAACCCACACAGCCACAGGGGAGAACATGCAAACTCCACACAGGCGGGGCTGGGATTTGAACCCCGGTCCTCAGAACTGTGAGGCAGATGTGCTAACCAATCGTCAACCGTCAACCATCAACAAACCCTAAATCAATGATTATCCTAAAAAGAATAGTTGACGTCCCATAAATACAAAGAGAGACAGACCTAAGCTGGAGGGCTTGATGAGGATATCCAGAACATCATAGAAAGGCAGAGACTTCATCTGAACATCAGGGTGAACAGGAGGAATTTGGGGCCCAGGGTGCTGGAGATTCATGCTGGTTCTTTATGAAAGGTTGCTTCACCAGTCAACAGTTGAAGTCTGTACAGCAGTGACCCCTGCAGATGGCACAATTAAGCTTATCTTAAACCAAGCAATATGATGTTTACATGTTACATCAAGTAACTGCCAAGCATACTGTTTTACCGTCACAAACGTCTGTGGAAATTGTGACAGGATTTAAAATGTAAGCAGGTTTAAGGTGTTTACGCATCTACAACACTGTGACTAAGATAAGAAAATGATGTTTTATTTTAATTACTGTTTCCAAATATTACCTTATGACTAGGGCTGCACAATTAATTGAATTCGATTTTGGCTGCCAAGATTGAATGAGCTTGATCGTCGTGCTGCATGTGAAAAGTGCTATTATGCGGGCGGCAGTGCCCACAACCTCGTCAGCCAGCCACCAGGAGGCAAACACATGGTTAAGGCTTCATTAAGCCCCGGCACCGCACTCCGGGACCACCTTCAAAATAAAAGCCGAAAATGCCATTGATGTCCAATGTAGTCATATATGAAGCTTTTATTTTGAATTTGGCCCTCACAGCACCTTCGCAGAAAGGCGGCATTTCACTGTAAAGGCTTTTTCACAACGCACTTACTCACTGTGAAAGGACCACGTGTCACAGCAACAGCGACCACACAGCCCTGGTGCAGCATTCCCAAATTTGAAAGTGCTCATGGAGACTGCTACCAGGAAGTAACAGGAAAGTTTTCCCGATGGAGAAGTACACCGCACCTCAGCAACTTCGGTCTTTTTTGCAAAAGAAAGTCTTGGCATTGCGCATTTTAAGGAGGACGAGGAGACGAGTTGCAGAATAAAAAAGGAAATAGGTGCACCCCATAGTAATGGCTCATCAGGACCTCTGAGAGTTTAGGCTTGTTCGTTTCCCTATAGTACGTCCACCAAAAAAAAAAAAAAAAAAGTACACAGAAATTACTCTGCCAACCCCTCTCCCATTTGAGGACCATTCTGACATGTCTGCGATATCGCCCTCGAAACAGAACTTCTCTCTCCTCGAAATGGCTCCACAGAGCCACCCCTCTCCGCAAGATGGCAAAACGCGCTGTCAACCCCTCAGCACACACACAATGAATGGAAAAGATGGGGTGTCAATCGCATCGCCGACTACGGTGCGAAAAGGCCTTAAGACATACTGTAGTATTAAAAATCATTGTAGCGGGTGCCTTGACTCCAACTTTTCGGCTGGCCTGACCGCAGTCAAAAATGCAAAGAAGTAAATAGAGAGCGAAATCACAACTGTCGCGTTCTTTGCAGTTTGTGAACGTGCACGAATGACCGATGGTCAAGCAGAACAACGGAGACGTACCCATCCTTGACCATTCACTATATTGACAGGGATTTTTAAATGAAAAATCAGTACTTGCAAACTAATGTTATTGCCTTCTATGCATAAACTGTATTTGCTTCCATTAAGCTGCAATTCATGACTGCAAGTAATAGCATATTGACTCAGTTAGCCCTTGGTAAAGTAGAATTTTTTGGGGTACATTTATTTTGTATTATTATCTATAATTTATTCTGATTTAAAGATTCATTTTGCAGTGCAAACTGTTACATAGTTTGTTGAAAAGTAGTGCAATAAAAATATAAAAAAATAAAAAGATTTTTCCCTAACATGAAGAATAATAGTGACAATATTGACAATATTGATCAAAATAATCGTGATTATTATTTTGACCATAATCATGGAGTCCTATTTATGGCAGTGTATTGTTCCAAATTTGACATTAACTTGGTTCATGTTGAAATATTGTTCATGTACACTTCGTCAAAAAAGTTGCAGGAACAGTACCTTGATTGTGATATGCAGTGTTTGAATTCAAGAGCGGTAAGAGCTACACTCCAAGGAGAAGCTGATGTTTACAAACACTTGTGGTGAGTAAGGTTCAGGAATGCTTGACACTTTACAACGTAATATAAATGAAGCTCAATTACATCAGAGCCACACCTGACCTATCTCATTTTGAACAAATCCGCATAATTTAATAAACACCACAAAAGAGTAGAAAACCAATTGTTTCAATTTTTCCCCCACTCAAAAGTATATAATGCACTCTCAGCTCCAAATAAAACATATATAGCACGTTAGTTTTTCAGAGGTCACAGGTTGGTTACCAGAACACACGCACAGTAGTAAAACGTGTCTGTTGCAAGATTCAAGTGGGTGCATCATTGAGGTATGTATCACAAAATTACATGTAAACAGATACAGAACGCTGTAGTTTGAATGTGAAATTTAATGTTGGCGCACCCAGGTGTTAAATATTGGGTAGTTTGGTGCACTTGGGTGATATTCGGGGATCGTTTACCGATCATGGCCATGCTAATACCGTCGGACAATTTATATCCTTTACGACTAAGCACCAAGACAATCCGAGCCAGTATGATAAAACAGACAGCTAAGAGACGGCTTGCTAATCATATATTGCTAACAGTCAGGCTGACAACAGAACGTTCCCATCCATGCTGCGTGAAATTGCAGCCTTCTTTTCTGGTGGTTTCGGAAACTAAATCGTAGGAACTGAAGAGAGTTAAACCCTTTTTTTTTTAAATGCAAGGTTTACAAATGGAATCAGCGTTAACGTTTTTCTTTTCGCCTACCAGATACTCGTACTACGCCATCTTGACGTTCCCGTTCATCTAAGGTACGTTCGGAAATTCAATCTGACGCTTTCGCTTCTGTCAGAGAGGCGGGACTCTCAGAGTGTGGCCCTTTAAATAACCGAACGGCACACGCCAACAATGTTCTGAGTTTCCGAACGTTCCGGAGTGTAGAGAGCGCGCTTGGAGTGAAATTCCGAACGTACCCTGAGAGCGCAGTGTTCTGAGTAGCAGAGCGCACTCCAGATTTTATGAATTTACGAACGAGCGTGTTGGCCATTGGCACGGATACGTCAGTGCGTCTGCCATATTGAATGTGTCAGTTTTGCTTGTAAACAAATATCTCGTCCTGCCTGCCGCTCCGGCCGGTCTGTCTCCTCTTGTCAGAGCGACGGTAGTGCGCTCCGGCACTCCCGGGGTGTGGCGCTCTGAATAATCGAACGGCACACTCCAACAACACTCTTGAGTTTCCGAGCGTTCCGGAGTGTAGAGAGAGCGCTTGGAGTACATTTCCGAACGTACCCCTAGAGTGTGACCTTCCAGGTTGACGACAGCTTGGGAGGGCATATAAGGCAAATCCACTTGACCAAAACTAATGTCTTTATTTTCACCGCCCTCACTCAATTGTTGACTTGCGAGCGCCTCTCGCCAGATATCGCATCGAGAGGACGAGGAGAACAACAGAGGGAAGAGAGTCAAATGTTTGGAGAAATTAGAAGATTGTTCAAGGACAACGTCATTTCATGGAGACGGCGATCAAAGATTCACGTCACGTCATTCTTCTTTTCCTCTTCGTTGCCGGGTGGCATCAAACGTTCAAGATGCATTACCGCCACCTACTGTGCTGGAGTGGAGGTCAGAGTACGCCTATACGTTTGTACTAGGGAGCAAAATAATTAACATTTTGACTATCCATCCATCCATTTTCTGAGCCGCTTCTCCTCACTAGGGTCGCGGGCGTGCTGGAGCCTATCCCAGCTGTCATCGGGCAGGAGGCGGGGTAGATTCTATTTATCAAGCCTGAAACAGGGCTTTGATCTTCATTTCTTCACTGTTGAGTACATTTCTAAGATGAAATACTGGAACCCCACTTTTCTTCAACTCATCAGTCTGCCTCCCCCTATTTATTTCATCCATCCATCCTTCCATCTATTTTCTGTCGCGCTTCTCCTCACTAGGGTCGCGGGCGTGCCGGAGCCTATCCCAGCTATCATCGGGCAGGAGGCGGGGTACACCCTGAACTGGTTGTCAGCCAATCGCAGGGCACATACAAACAAACAAAGAACCATTCACACTCACAGTCACACCTACAGGCAATTTAGAGTCTCTAATTAATGCATGTTTTTGTGATGTGGGAGGAAACCGGAGTGCCCGGAGAAAACCCACGCAGGCACGGAGAGAACATGCAAACTCCACACAGGCGGGGCCGGGGATTGAACCACAGACTTCAGAACTGTGAGGTAGACGGTCTAACCACTCGGTCACCGTGCCGCCTCAGTAAAAACAGTGGTATACAATGCATGTGTTGTTCCGAGTCTCTGTTCGACAACTTCCTCCCAGTTTCCTTTTCCTTTATCACTGTGTACTCTTTCTTGTATATGAAGATCTACTTCCACCGGAGGCTATATCCAAAAGGGTGTTGCTGTATGATAAATTGCTGGACTGTATGCTTTTGTTATTAGTCCTACTCGATTTGCCAACTTATTTGCTGCCCACCAATAACTATTTATTTTGGCTTTGCCACTCTTCCAACATGGATGAAGAATCTTCACAGCTGGATGCTGTTTATCTTTGTGACTTTGCAATTTTGCCCAGTAGTTCAACATAAGGTGTTTAAATCTTAATTGCAAAGGCATTTTTCCCATCTGAACCTGTACTGGGGCGGCACGGTGGACGACAGTTCTGAGGACCGGGGTTCAATCCCCGGCCCCGCCTGTGTGGAGTTTGCATGTTCTCCCCGTACCTGCGTGGGTTTTCTCCAGGCACTCCGGTTTCCTCCCACATTCCAAAAATATGCGTTGTAGGTTAATTGAAGTCTCTAAATTGCCCCTAGGTGTGAATGTGAGTGCGAATGGTTGTTTGTTTCTATGTGCCCTGCAATTGGCTGGCAACCAGTTCAGGCTGTACCCCGCCTCCTGCCCGATGGTAGCTGGGATAGGCTCCAGCACGCCCACAACCCTCGTGAGGAGAAGCGGCTCAGAAAATGGATGGATGGATGGAACCTGTACTGGAGATGTCTTTAAAGCACCACAACATAATCTTAATGCATAGTTCTGAATTACTTCTAGTTTTTTCAAAAATGTTTTTGCTTCCCCTCTATAGACCAGGCTTCCATAGTCCAATACTGATCGCATTAAACAAACAAATGTTTTTTAACGCATTTTTGCTTGCACCCCAATCTGACCCCGTAAGACTTCTCATTATATTTAAAACCATTGTGCATTTTTTGCTCAACCTTGTTTATATGCTCACTCCTTGTCATCTTTGAGTCAAATACAACACCTAAAAAAACAAAAAAAATAACTTCTTCTAATTGTTTTCAATACATCTTTATCAACACATCTTTTATCCATTTCCTAGTAAAGTTTGTCTTTTCAGCAGGAAACTTAAATCCCCAGCTATATGACCATTTCTCAACTATCCCAATCCCTTTCTGCATACTATCTTGGATAAACTGGATAGTATTGCCTCGCTTCCATAATGCTCCATCATCCGCAAACAAGGACAGTCCTATATCTGGGTCGATTTCTGCAAAAATGTCATTAATCATAATAGAAAACAACAATGGACTGATAGCCCCCCCCCCTGAGGTGTGCCATTTCTCACTTTATATGCAGTAGATCAAGTAGTGCCCATCTTTACTTGAATCTGCATGTCCAACAAAAAGTCTCAGATCCAAATAAATTTTCTTCTATTAATCCCCATTTTATATAGTTTAACCAATAACCCCTCCTTCCACACCATATGATATGCTTTTTCAACATCAAAAAATACTGCTAGTACTGATTCTTTGTTGGCTTGCGCTTTTCTTCTTTCATTTTCCAGACAAATTACCGGGTCCATTGTTCCCCTTCCTTTCCTGAACCCACTTTCATACGGAGATATGAGTCCTTCCTTTTCTAAATAATAATTTAGTCTATCTACAATCATCCTTTTCATAACCTTCCCTATATTTGATGTAAGTGCAATGGACGTGCATCACGTCATTGAGTCGCGCCACCACTTAAATGGTACAGTGTTACGGAATCAGATTTGTGCCCAAAAGATTCACACAAAACTTTTTAAATCTCAAACGTGCCAATTTCTTTCTTGCTCACGATGACGACTTTTGCGTTTCTGTTTTTTTATCTCTGACTTTGGGCACAAACCTCTTGGGTGGGTGGGCTTTATGAGGAATGTGTCCTCATTGGCTACTTTGTTTAGAGTGACAGCTAATGATGATGATAATGATTTTTTTTCCGCGTCACACTGAGCAGAGCCAACGTTAAGAATGCAAGATAACATTTTCAATCACCTTAAGGAAGTGTAAGTATCTTTCGTATGTGTTGTCAGTGCTTTACTAGGAGGAAGTTATGTTGTAAGATTATGCTAGTAATATGTTAGAAGTGCACAGCCACAGTTTATCAATAATTTAGCAGCTAAATACCGTTAGCTATATTGCTAACATTCGCTACCATACTGACTCGTCCGCACGGTTTGCTGTATGGCCACTGGCCACCTTTCTTTGTCATCTTCTGACGATTACATTACGAAATAAAATTCAACACTTACAACCAGTACGGCTTAAAGACGGAATTAGCATATAAGGGAAGCACAAGATCTAAATAACTTGTAGAATTTCATGCAAGAGCTTGATTATATACAATATCTACTTTTAAAGTTAGCCAGTTTTTCTGTTGACAAAAAGAAAATAATTACAGCTAAAGATCTATCGATAATCTTAGGGTTTATTTCAATATTAAGTTTGTATTCATATCAAATGTTTACCCCTATAATTTAGTTTTGAAGGAAAACAAGGATTAGGACATACATGTATATGTATAATGTATTTTTAGCGGACATGCTCCCCACAACCCGTGTTATGCTACATCAAAAGAATTAGGACCCCAAAAGCATACAAATGGTTAGGTAGTGTACAGTCGATTTAATAACAAAAGTTATATCTAACATACGAGGAGAAAGGGGAACTAAAAGTGCACGTAACCCCTGAGTAGAAGCAGTAAAAGTACAAACCATAGGAGATGCTGACAAAAAGGTCAAAGTACCAACAATCCTGTTCTAAATGAACTAGGTGGCCGGAGCCACAGCAGAAGGATGACGCCAAGAAAAGGAAAAAGTAAAGAGAATCTAATCCACACAAGATTAGAAGTGACTCAGGGCTTGGGTCAGACACAAAAGGTACGAAAACTTCTACTATGGTACAAGAAGCTAAACTGTAATACGGAGGGGAGTGGAAAAATGGAAGCGAGCAATGTAATACAATAATCCAGCGCCCCCCCTTCTGCTGCTGTTCACCCTAAATAACCAACTGATCGTCATTGCCATCAGGTGTGCCACAGGAGACTACGCCTACCAGCAGTCAGCCAGGAAAATGGAGACTGAAAAAGATAAAACAGCAGAGGGCGAGAACGGGGACATGACAACCTAAGGTCACAGTGACTCCCCCACAGCTTGATAAACTGCATTCTTCCAAGCGGCCCTGCTGGGAGACAGCCACTAGAAGACGCCTACTGGACCCTAAATTAATTAGCAGGTCCCCTCGAAATCCTGGTTTACAGTCATCAAAGAGTCCTTTCTTCATTTGAACTGACAATCCTTAATGGTTGACCTAGTCAAAATAGAAGCGGGTCACAACGCTGCCGTGCGTGGTGCTCAGCTGGCAAACAAGCAAACAAGCGACCGGTTAAATGTCCGCGTTACTAATCCGTAGCGAAGGAAAATGCAGCAATGCAATATATCAGATGTGTCTTCATATTGTTCTTCGTGTAGCTCTCTGGATTCCACATAGCACACCACGGGAAGATAAAACTCGGTGTTGCTGGCAAGTAGCATCTTGCTAATACTAGCATCATTACAAACATAAATGGTTGTTGTTTTTTTTTTTTTTAATTTTATGGCGTGTAAATGCATACTTGGTTTCTTTCAGCCAGCGTTGCAGAGAAGACAATTAGCAACACGCGCGCTGTCGTCGGTAATTGTCGACCTAACAACTATCACGCAATGTTAGCGTTACACGTGTTGGAACATTTACGTTTTTCTTCCTGCAGTTCTTCAACAGTCACTGAGTACTCTGGCCGCTATGATCAACGACGTCTTCCTTGATATGCTTAACGTGTTCGTCTCCATCTACCTAGATGACATCCTCATTTTCTCCCGCTCGCTGGAAGAGCATCGACAACACGTCTGCCAAGTGCTTCAGTGCCTCCTGAAAAACCGCCTCTTTGTCAAACCCAAAAAGTGTGAATTCCACCTCACCTTTGTAAACTTTTTGGGATACATAATCGGTCAAGGACAACTTCAACCAGACCCATCCAAGATCCAGGCAGTTGTCAACTTGCCCATGCCCTCCACCCGCAAGGAGCTGCAATGCTTCCTGGGTTTCGTGAACTTCTACCGCAGATTCATTCGCAATTACAGTAAAGTGGCCGTTCCCCTCACTAGCCTCACCTCTTCATTGGACCCCGGCTGTTTCCCAAGCCTTCAAATGCCTAAAGGAACTATTCACCAGTGCCCCTGTCCTGAGACACCCCTACCCCTCCCTCCAGTTCGTTGTTGAGGTTGATGCCTCGGACACAGGAGCTGGGGCCATCCTCTCCCAGCGGGACCCCGAAACCCAGAAACTCCACCCCTGTGCCTTCCTTTTCCGTCACCTGTCACCATCCGAACGAAACTACGACGTAGGAAATCGGGAGCTACTGGCGATTGTTGGGCCCAGGAGGAATGGAGGCACTGGCTGGAGGAGTCCGGGGCTCCTTTCATCATCTGGACGGACTACAAATATCTTGCCTATCTCCACTCTGCTAAGCGTCTGAACGCCCTGCAAACTTGTTGGCCCTTATTCCTAAACCAATTCAATTACAGCCTCTCCTTCCACTCTGGGAGCAAGCCGGATCAGTGCCCTGAATCTCCTTCTTGGAGCGTGAGCTGTGCTTTGTTCCTCTTTTTTCCATCTCTCCCCGGCTCTGATCACCTCCTCTCCTGCGCACTTGGGTTCAATCAGCACTCATCACGACCTGCATTTAAACCTGGCAGTTTCAGTGTTCCAGTGCCAGAGTATTTGCACACCACCATTATACACCGGACGACTCCTTGCTTGTACTTTTCTTGTGGAAGAAAAATACTTGATTACCTGTGCATTTACTTACCCTCTCGTTTTTTTCCTCCTCCTCCAGTGCCTACCTGTGTCTCCTGCTATGCCGCCCGCCCCAACCACACCGCCAAGCTCACTCGCCTGCTCACGCTCCAGCCTTCTGCACACTGCCTGCTCCTGCCCCTACCAACTGCTTCCTCTGTCTCAGTCTACTTTTGGGTACAGTTTAAAACCATTTGGTTTAAAACCATCACAAACTACATACATTATAACGTTCAAAAGTTGACAAATTTTACATGTGGTGGCTTCAAGGCGGGTGGCTGCCACCTCATTAGTTGCCTATCAGAACAGGAGGCACTCAACTCCTTACTGGCAGAAAGAGGAGGCGTGTGCTCCATGTTTGGCAAAGACTGCTGCACATTCATTCCCAATAATATGGCCCCAGATGGGAGCCACACCAAAACTCTTCAAGGACCAAGAGCCTTATCCAACAAACTCAAAGAACAATCAGGAATAACTAACCCTTTTAATGATCTAATGGAAAGATTGTTTGGGAAATGGAAAGGGATAATTGGTAGTTTGACAATCTCAATTGGCGGCACTGGTTAGAGCGTCTGCCTCACAGTTCTGAGGACTGGGGTTCAATCCCCGGCCCCGCCTGTGTAGAGTTTCTGTTCAAACAAGGTGGATGTGTTGGGATTTATGAATCCATGAAGGACATGAAAGTTATGGTTCAACAGCGGGCAAGCGCATGCATGCATGTCTGTCTGACACCACCAGCCCATCATCTGTGTCAGCAGCAGCGCTGTGCTCTGGAGAAGTCTCCATTGGCTGAAAGACAGTAAGGTTAATTAGATTAGAGCAATGAAAAATGTTCAAACAAACCGAGGCTTGAAGCCGGGACCATTCACTATGAATTTTTTGGACACATAGTTGACTGTTTGCTAATTCTCACAGCAGAAGCAGCCGACTGGGGAAGACTGCACTGGAAGCTGGGCCAAAACAAATGTTGAAGGAGACTACAGTGTAGGCTTGGGAATGATCCATTTTTAATACCTTCTTATCTGTTTGCCATTTTACCACGGCATACTACTCTTAATGTTTCTAATAGTAATCATTTACAAAAATGAATACACATACACACACACACACATATATGTAGCTTGTATGGGGGTTAAATAAAAATTTAATTAATTGGGGCAAAGATGCGAAGGAAGGGACATAGAACACTGAGTTGTTGTGTGTTGCTGGCTAAAAATATGAATGTGCGCGTTTAATGCGTTGAGTCAGAGCGAGAGAGAGCGAGAGTGGAAAAGTTGGGATTTTGTGTGAAGCTAGTAATTTCCCCAAAATTATTAGGCACTAATCTTGTACAGTCTGGCAAACACTGGTGTGTTACT